>NC_080690.1:15364889-15542853 GCF_030445035.2 Dasypus novemcinctus
CGACCGAATGGGAAAAAATATTTGGAAATCACATATCCGATAAGGGTTTAATATCCATCATATATAAAGAGATGTTACAACTCTACAAAAAACGATAAACGACCCAGTTGAAAAATAGCCAAAGACATGAATAGACATTTGTCCAAAGAAGAAATACAAATGGCAAAAAACACATGAAAAAATATTCAGCATCAATATCAGTTAGGGAAATGCAAATCAAAACTACAATGAGGGAAACGGACTTGGCCCAGTGGTTAGGGCGTCCGTCTACCACATGGGAGGTCCGCGGTTCAAACCCCGGGCTTCCTTGACCCGTGTGGAGCTGGCCCATGCGCAGTGCTGATGCGCGCAAGGAGTACCCTGCCACGCGGGGGTGTCCCCGGCGTACGGGAGCCCCACGTGCAAGGAGTGCGCCCGTAAGGAGAGCTGCCCAGCACGAAAGAAAGTGCAGCCTGCCCAGGAATGGCACCACCCACACTTCCTGTGCCGCTGACGACAACAGAAGCGGACAAAGAAACAAGACGCAGCAAATAGACACAGAGAACAGACAACCGGGGGGGGGGGGGGAATTAAATAAATAAATCTTAAAAAAAAAAAACTACAATGAGATAACATTTCACACCTATCAAAATAGCCACTATTAAAAAGATATAACTATAAGTGTTGGGTAGGATGTGGAGAGATAGGAATACTTATTCATTGTTGGTAGGAATGTAGAATGGTACAACCACCGTGGAGGACTGTTTGGCAGGTCCTAAAAATGTTGACTATAGATTTGTCATGTGGCCCTGCAATACTCCTGGGTATATACCCAAGAGAAATGAGAGGAGTGACATGAGCAGACATCTGCAAACTGATGATCATTGTGGTGTTATTCATGACTGCCAAAATTTAACAACCTAGGTGTCCTCAACTGATGAATGGTTAAATTGTCATGTATTCACACTATGGAATATTATAAATCTCTAAGAAGCAATGAAGTTGTAAAGCATATGACAACATGGATGAACCTGAAGGACATTATGTTCAGTGAAGCAAGCCAGACACAAAAAGACAAATACTCTATGATTATGTTACTGTGAACTAAATATATTGTGTAACATATTGTATGACTCCATTTACATAGAATGTAAATATAAATCAATTTATAAAGATGAACACAAAATTGTGATTTCACTAAAAGCATTGATTATACACTTTGGGTAGATTGTATGGTATATGAATATATCTCAATAAAACTGCTGAATAAATAAATAAATAACTGTAAGAATAGCCAGAAATTGCAGCAGTGTACAGCAGGCAAAACAGAGAGAGACTGAGAAGTGAAAATTTTTCTTGTCTGTCTCTTTTTTGTTTATTATTATCAAAATAATGAAAATGCTATAATAGTGACTGAGGTGAGGAATGCAAACCTATGAGATTATACCAAATACCATTGATTTACACTTAGGATGAATTGTATGCTTTATTAATATGTACCAATAAAATCGATTTGTTTAAAAAAAAAAAACAAAAGGAAAGTGAAAGACAACCTGCAGAACATATATCTGGTATGGGTTAAATATCCAGAGTATATGAAGAACTCCTACAACTAACCAAGAAATAAACACCAACAACCCAATTACAAAATGGGCCAGGAATTTGAGTAGGTAGAAGATATTCAAATGGCCAGTATGTGAAGTCATCCCCAGTCATTAGCCATTAAAGAAATGCATATTAAAACTAACTATAATGTGATACCGTTTCTTACCCACTAGGATGGCTATTACTAAAAAACTGAAAATAATTGGTAGGCATATAGAAAAATAGGACCCTTCATACATCATTGGTGGGAATGTAATGTGCTGCAGGGCCTTGGACAGGTATTCGTACACCGATATTCATTGGAGGATTATTCACAATTCTAAGTAACCCAAGTGTCCATCTGGAGATGAGTGGATAAACAAAATGTGGTCTATTCTTACAGTGGAATATTATTTGACTAAAAGAAGTTCTGGTACACACTACAACATGGATGAACCTTGAAAACTTCATGTTTAGTGAAAAAAGTCAGACATGAAAGAACAACCATTTGTATGATTTCTCTTCTATGAAATATTTAGAATAGATAAATTAAATTAATTGAGGAAGAAAGCAGAATAGTGGTTACCAGGTGTGAGGGAAGAAGAACCGAGGAGTTGTTGCTAAATGAGTATGAGATTTGGTATTTGCGATCAAAATAGCTTGGAAATAGATAGTAATGAAAGCTACACAGTGTTGTCAGTGTACATAATGTCAAAGAATTGTCCTCTTAAAATGGTCAAAATGATTTTTATGTATATTTTACCACTATTAAAAATAAATCATCTTAAAAAGTAATTTTTGTTTTGCTATCCTGTTACTAACTTTTCTGCACAGTTGCAAAATATTTTTCATTTTGGTTTCCTCATGTGAATTACCCTTGAGTAATAATATTTAAAAGTATAAAGTAGAGCTTCCAAATTGTTCTGTGAGCTCCCATTTGGATTCTGGTAAGATTTACTTTAGGGCAGGGGTTCTTAAACTTTTTTGTTCCACGGACCCCTTTGCCAGTCAGGTGAAAACCGTAGACCCCTTACTAAGTCCACATTATGCTGTATATTATTTAATAAATATATCACACCCGCATCAACACAATCCCCCAAGAATAATGTTTTTTTAAAAATTTCAATTCAAGCTCTCAGACCCCTGGTTAAGAACGCCTGCTTTAGGGGTACTGTGAAGAGGATAAAAATACTTTGGGTCAAGTTAATGTATTGGGATCCACCAGATATTTATGTGTTTGGAACTGAACTATTCACTGTAGAATTTCAGGCTTTCCCACCCATATACCCTTTAACTCTTGCCATACTAGTTTACCATGCAAGTGCTAAATTTTAACCAAACTCAAAGATAGGCATTTGGTAATAGCTGCAGTTGTTGATATACCTACAGATGTACTTGGCCTTGCATCTTTGTGCTTGTTTCAGAGGTATGTGTGAACAAGTGACTCACATCAGTGACTTTACAGCCCTCTTGCTGTGCTCTTTCCTCAGTGTAGAGAAGCCCTAACAACCCGCCAAAAGCTGATTGCCCAGGATTATAAAGTCAGTTATTCATTGGCCAAATCTTGTAAGAGTGACTTGAAGAAATACCGTTGCAATGTAGAAAATCTTCCTCGGTCCCGGGAAGCCAGGCTCTCCTACCTTCTAATGTGTCTGGAGTCAGCCGTGCACAGAGGTAAGAGTTAATTTCTTTTTATCCTTTTTACTCCTTTTTGGATTCATACTCTGAAGTTTCTTGTACCTATAAATATTAGTTTCCTCTCCTCTCTTTGCTCTTTGAGTACATCTGCCTTCTGATTCAGGAGGCTTTCTCTGAAAGCTCAAAACTAAAATCCTGGTATCCATAAACCTTGTTGAAGGTTAGGTCAGCAATTGCCAAATTTGCTTTTGTTTATATATCAGCTAATTTTTTATTTAAAGTACAATATAGTTCTCAAATCCAGTTACTTTTGATTTCAAAATGTATGTTGTGTAGCATTTTTAGGAAAGTCAAGGTAGCATGATGATGTAGCTCTTGGATTTTGAGTCAGAGAGACCTGGGCTCAAATTATGGCTTTATCACTAACTGGCTGGGTCAGTACTGTTTACATTTTTTAATTTCTCTAAGTCTCATTTTTCTTATGTGTAAAGCTGAAATAATATTAACTTTCAGAACATGTTTTTCTGGGGAACATAGCTCCAAACCACATGTTCCCCAGAAAAACATGTTCTGAAATTTAATCCATTCTTGCGGGTTAAAGATTAATCCTTGTAAATAAGACCTTGTGATGAGATTACTTGTTAAGGTGTGGCCTCCCTCCATCAGGACAGGTTTTCATCCTATTACTGGTATCCTTTATAAGTAGAATGAAATTCAGATGGAGAGAAAGCCACGGGGAGTAGGCAGAAGCTACAAGTTAGTTGGACCAGAAGAGAGAAGCCAGGGGGGCTACCATGTGCATTGCCATGTGACAGAAAAGGCCAAGGACCACGAATTGCCCACAGTCTCCTGGGAGAAAGCATTGCCTTATTGGCACTTTAATTTTGGACTCCTCCTAGTCTCAAAACCATGAGTCCATAAATTACCATTGTTTAAGCTAACCCATTGCATGGTATTTGCTTTAGCAGCCAAGAAAACTAAAACACCTCTGTTGAGTTGTTTTGAGGATTAAATGAGGTTATGTAGGTGTAATTCTTAGCATACAGTAATCATACAATAAGTGATAGGTACTATTATTATTAGAATATTGATGGTATTAAAAAAGTAAACCATATCTCTGTCCTGATCAGGATGGTAGAGTGAGGGAAGAGGACTTGGCTCAGTGGTTAGGGCGTCCATCTACCACATGGGAGGTCCGTGGTTCAAACCTGGGGCCTCCTTGACCTGTGTGGCGCTGGTCCACATGCAGTACTGATGGATGCAAGGAGTGCCCTGCCACGCAGGGGTGTCCCCCGCGCGCAAGGAGTGCGCCCCGTAAGGAGAGCCGCCCAGCGTGAAAGAGTGCAGCCTGCCCAAGAATAGCGCCGCCCACACGGAGAGCTGACACAACAAGATGACACAACAAAAAGAGACACAGATTCCTGTGCTCCTGACAACAACAGAAGCAGACAAAGAAGACGACGCAGCAAATAGACACAGAACAGACAACCGGGGTGGGGCGGGGGGCAGGGGGGAGAAATAAATAAATAAATAAATCTTTAAGAAAAAAGAAGATGGTGGAGTGAGATGCTTCAGGGCTCTCTACCCCCACAGAAGCTTTTTTTTTTTAAGATTTATTTATTTATTTCTCCCCCCACCCCACCCCCTTGTCTGTTCTCTGTGTCTGTTTGCTGTGTCTTGTTTCTTTGTCCGCTTCTGTAGTTGTCAGCAGCACGAGAATTTGTGTCTCTTTTTGTTGCGTCATCTTGTTGTGTCAGCTCTCCGTGTGTGTGGTGCCATTCTTAGGCAGGTTGCACTTTCTTTCACGCTGGGCGGCTCTCCTTATGGGGCGCACTCCTTGCGCGTGGACTCCCCTACATGGGGGACACCCCTGCGTGGCAGGGCACTCCTTGCACGCATCAGCACTGCGCAAGGGCCAGCTCCACACGGGCCAAGGAGACCCCAGGTTTAAACCATGGACCTCCCATGTGGTAGATGGACGCCCTAACCACTGGGCCAAGTCCGTTTCCGCCCCCACAGAAGCTTTAAACAACCAGCATGTACTGGCAGAAACCATCTTTCTCCAAGCTCCAGACAACAGTTAAAGGATTGCAATAACAGGGAAAGCACAGATCAAGAAAAAGGCTATTAAAATCAGTAGGATCTTGTGGTGTCCTGGCTGGCCCCTTCTCCAGTCTTCACCAGCTTGGCATGGAACCATCTCATGCTCCCAATGTGGATCCCTAGTTCGAGTTCTAGAGGAAGCAGAGTAACCTTCAGGTACATACTAGGAGCATATATGTGATGCAGTCTGTCTGTGGCCGGAGGGACTTGCTGTCCCAGAACTTACCTACATGTAGAAGGCAGCTCAGAGAGCTCTATAGAATTCTCTGGGAAAGCAGTCAAATTGTGCTGCCTCAGGCAAGGTATTACTGGTTGTACAACATACAGTACATTGCCTGGGACCTTGAAGAAACGATTTCCTAGAAAAAAGAAGGGACATCCCTATTTGGTAAATAGGGGATTTCCTATGGACAAACAGTCACGACCAAGAGAAGATAAAGGCAAAGAAAGGACCAGGGAGGCCCCTAATCTTTGGCCTGGAGCTACTGTCTAAACTCTTTGTATGGGTAAATTCTGAAAGAGAGCACTAACACACAGGTCAATCCGTGAAGACTAGGAAAGGTGTTTTCTTTGTTTTTTTTGGTTAGCTGCTGGCATTCAGGAAAAACTCTTTCATTACGCTAACTGGATACAAGCTTAAGGAACAGATACCTCAGAACCTAAATTCCAGCAATAATGCATTAAAATATCAAAATGTCTAGGATGAAGACAGTGGCCCAGGCAAAGGAGAAGACGAAAGCATTAGTAACCATCATTGAGATGGTTGAGACTTGGTACATTCCAGACTTTAAGTAAATAGTCCTAAATATGCTCAAAGAGCTAAGGGGGGAAAAGTACAAAGAACTAAAGGAAATCAGGATGAACACAAAGAATATCAGTAGAGAGATGGAAATTATGAAAAGGAATCAAAACAGAGCTAAAGACTACAGAAACAGAAACTTAAAATTCCCTAGAAGAAAATGGATATGGCTGAAGCAGTTGAGCACCCACCTCCACACAGGAGGTCCTAGGTTCAGTTCCCAGTGCCTCCTAAAGAAAACAAACAATGAGCAGATAATGAGCAAAAACAACAAGCAGGCAATGAGCAAAAACAAAAAAATGAGCAGACAACAAGCAAAACAACGAACAGACGGAGGATTCCCTAGAAAGGTTCAATGGCAGAAGGAAGAATCAGCATGAAGACAAAACAAGTGAAATCATTGATTTTGAGGAGCAGAAAGAGAAAAGAATGAAAAGCCAATGCAGCCTGAAAAACCTCTGGGACACAAACAGGCATACCAATATATGCATTGTGGGAATCCCACAAGGAGAAAAAAGACTGAAAGGAACAGAGAGAATATTCACAAACTCCTAACAAGATAAACCAAAATAAACCTAAACTGTGCTGTGTTATACTGAAATTGTCAAATGTCAAAGACAATGCATATGGGAACTCTGTATTTTCTGTAAATCTACAACTGAAATTTAAAAACAAATAGAAAGCCTAAAAAAAAAAAAGTGAGGTAGGGATTAAGGCATTCCCAGATAAACAAAAGCTGAGGAATGTCATCACCACTAGACCAGCTAGACAAGAAATGCTTCAGGTTGAAAGGAAAGGACCTTAGACGATTGATTGAACCCACAGGAAGAAATAAAGATCTCCAGTAAAGCTAATGACATGGGTAAATATAAATACTATTGTATTTGTGGTTTGTCACTGTTATTTTTACTTCCTACAGGATCTAAAAGGCAAATACACAAAATGTTATGATAAATCAGTGGTTTTGGGTTCATAATGAATAAGCATGTAATTTGTGATAAGAACTATATAAAGATTGGAGGAAGGAGGGGTAAAGGAACATAGTGAATGTATACTACTGAAATTAAGTTAGTATCAAAGTAAACAAGAGTGTTACAGATTTAGGATGTTAAATTTAAGCCCTGGTAACAGCAAAGAAAGTATCAGAGAATATGCAAACTTACAGAGACAGAAAGTAGAGTACAGGTTACCGGTGGTAGGGGACAGGGATGATGGGGAATATAGGATTTCTGTTTGGAGTGAAGGGAAAGTTCTAGTAATAAATGATGGTGAAGGTACTGCAACATTGTGCGTGTGATTAATTTCACTGAATGACTTGCTTGGGAGGGGTTGGGATGGAAAGATTTGTATTCCATATGTTTCCACAATTAATTAAAAAAAAAAACAAAACAGAAAAACTGAAGAGATATTGACAACTAAATGCAATACCTAATACTGGATGGGATCTAAGAATGGAGTAGAAAAGGATCAAAAGGACATTATTGGGACATCAAATATTGGAACATAGAATATAAGCTTTATATCAATGTTAAATTTGTTGAACTTGGTAACTACACTTACGGTGAATACATAAGTCAACATCCTTATTTGTAGAAAATGTACATGGAAGTATTAGGTGTTCAAGGAGTATTATGCATGCGTCCTCTTGGATGGATGGAAGAATGGATGGATAAATGGGTGGTAGGTAGATGATGTATAGATAAATGGGTGGATGGAGTGAAGGATGGATGGATAGATGATGAATAGGTAAGTAGATAGGTGGATGGGAAGGGAGAGAGGAAGGAAGGAAGGAACTGCAAAGGTGGCAAAATGTTAAAATGATGAATCTGGGGGATGGAGGTATGTTGGGGTTCTCTGTATAGGGTTTGTATTATTTTTGCAACTGTCCTGTTTGAAGTTATTTCAAAATAAAAAATAAAAAAAATAGGCAGAAAGTTTTCTCAGCATTCATTTGGGGTTTGTATCATACTTGGAATTTCAATACATCAGAGTCAGACTGCATTACTGAAATTTCCACTTATGAAGTGGCCTTTATTGGGAACACTGCCTCTTGCAGCCTCAGATCAAAAGAAAGGTAATTTCATACCATGGACTGTAGTTAGTTATATTCCCAACAGTATCAGTGGTATCCCATACATATGATATATGGGAATTCTGCACATTATGCATCATTTTATAAGCTCATAACTTCTCAAATAAGTAAATTTAAAAAGTAAAACAACTAACTAAATAAAAGTAAACAGTAATGAAGGAAGAATTTCCCCCATAGATCCACCAAAAGTCAGCCTCTGACAGAGAAACCAAGAAGGATATGTAGCTAGAACATCAGGCTTGTATTTCTTAATATTGGCTGCAGGCTTTAAAGATGATACTTGCTTACTCTTATTGAATAAATGGTGCTGGGACAATTGGTTAGTGATTTAAAAATTAAGCAAAAAAATTCAAACATTAAATAAAACTCAGAACTTGTAATTTTTTTTTCCTCACTGAATAGAGAAAGGCTCCTCCTAAGCTTAAAAAGCAATGAAGTAGCAAAGACAATGCATGATCTTGGATTGAGTATCAAATAAAGGATATTTTAGAGCCAAGAGGAGAATTTTATTTATAGTCTGGGTGTTCAGAAAAAGTTTCTTGAAATGGAAAGGTGGAGATTGTTGACTGGTAAATACATTTTTTTAGGCAGTACTGGGGATTGAACTCAGGACCTTGTACATGGGAAGCAGGCATGTAACCACTGAGCTACATCCACTCCCCAAAGAGAGTTGGTTTTTTCATTTGTTTATTTGTTTTTGTTTTTAGGAGGTACTGGTGAATGAACCTGGGAGGTAAATACGTATTATAAAACAATATGCATAATATAATCTCATTTGGTTTTTTAAAAAATAGAGAACAAATGTCCTTAATCTCCTAATTAATAAGAAACACAAGAAGACTCAAAAGATATGAACAGATAGCTCAGAAAATATATACAGATGGCTAATAGTAAAAAGATTGGCCATATACTGAGTGTTATCAAGGATGTGAGGGACTGGAATTAGCATACACTGCTCATGGAAAATTTTTTTTTTTTAAAGAGGAAATTCATATAGTTTATAATGGACCCAAAGTCTTAGAATAGGGATAAGGAAACATTGATACAACAGTAAACATAGACATACATATACATTATTTTATGCATGGCTTCTTACATCTTCCTCTCCTGGCTCCACAGAACACCCATGTTAGAGGGTTCTAGTAGATTCCAGCTATAGAGTTCTCTACTACTCAGAAAATATAGGCTAGCAAGACAGCATCTCTCTTTTCTCCTACATGGTTTGAACAGTGAAATCTTTACAAGCTAACATGTCAGATACCAGTGATCACACCAGAGAAGGTACAGGAGGCATTCGCAGACTTAACTGTAAATCTGATCTTAACTGATGGTAGGGCTGTTTTCATCACCTCCACATACACCCTCACACGTCCAGAATGAGCTGGTTCAGCTGGGTCACAGACAGAGCCTACCATGGTAATATATCTTGGAGATTTCAGCCATAAGAGGCTGTGCACCATAGTCTTTTGGGACTTTGTCTCTGTGTAGAAGGCTCTTCTGTCATCAGGCTGAGCTGGAAACTTACTCATTTAGAGGTGAGAAGGCGAGGCATGACGAGGTCAGACTGGAGGAAGAAGCTGTCAGGAAAACATTTTCCCCTCAAAATATTTCACATAGCATTCAAGCAGATTCCTCACAGGGAATTTCTGTTGGTGTTTCTGGAGTGATGTTTTAATAATATGCTCTTTAAATGTTCCTGGGCTTATGATTGGCCAGTAAGCTACACAGGTGGGGATGCATGTGAAAGACAAGTTTCCTATGCAGGAACCCAGAATGCTGCTCTTAGGGGCAATTACACATCCACCTTGAAAAACTGCTTGCCAGTTGCCTCTAGTAGTAAACATACATCTACCACATGACCCAGGCATTCCAATCCTAGGTGTTTACCCAAGAGAAATTTATACACATGAACCCATACCACATATACCTCAGTAAAGCTGCTTTTTGAAAATCGATGGAGTTTTCTCAGCATTTACAGCTCAATGTACAGGGGGAGACGTGGGCTATAGTGGATATTTGAAGTGCAGTCTTTTCCACATGCTTTAATCTCTGGGCCAGTAGATTGTTCTTCAATTTTCATTTTAAACCTTACTGATAAGATTTCAAATGACAAAGCATTTGCATTTTTAGTTCAGTAGTATAAAAATCTGTATAATGTAAAACACTGATAGGAAAACCCTAGTCTCTGAAGTCTAAGCCCATTTTATACTAAAAAGCTTTTGCCAAGTTCCAGGCTTGTCAGTCTAGATAATAACATGACTGGTTTATTCTAATTCAGGCAGAAACATGTTCTTCCTTTTTTTTTTTTTCATCTTCATAAATTGATTTATGTTTGTAGTTTATAAAAATGAAACCATACAATATTTAGTACTTTGTGTCTGGTTTTTTTCACTTAGCATAATTTTTTGGTCTCATTAACATTTTGTAGTATTAACATATATTTGTTCAGAGAAACGTACATTTTTTAAAATTTATTTTTATTTATCTCCCCCCCTTGATGCTTACACTTGTTTTCTGCTTTCTGTGTCTACTCGCTGTGCACTCTTCTGTGTCTGCTTGTCTTCTCTCCTCATCTTCTCTTTAGGAGGTACTGGGAACCAATCCCAGGACCTTCCGACGTGGGAGAGAGGCACTCAATAGCTTGAGCCACCTCAGCTCCCATTATATTGTGTCTCTCATTATCTCTCCTCTGTGTCTGTTTTTGGTTGTGTCATCTTGTTGCATCAGCAATCATGTGGGCCGACTCGCCTTCACCAGGAGGTCCAAGGAATCAAACCCTGGACCTCCCATATGGTAGATGGGAGCCCAATTGCTTGAACCACTTTTGCTTCCTGAAACATATGCTTTTAATATGTGATTTCTGATCCTTACTTATGTCCTAACATAGGGCGACAAGTGAGCAGTGAATGCCAGGGAGAGATGTTAGATTACCGACGCATGTTGATGGAAGACTTTTCTCTGAGTCCTGAGATCATCCTGAGCTGTCGGGGAGAAATCGAACACCACTGTTCCGGATTGCATAGAAAAGGGCGAACCCTGCACTGTCTCATGAAAGTAGTTCGGGGAGAGAAGGGGAACCTTGGAATGAATTGCCAGCAGGCGGTAAGGAAATATTTTGTACTGCCATTCTGAATGTCACATTTTATCAGCTGAAGAGCTTCCAAATGCTGGGTCCACACTTGCTTTTTTTTTTTACATTCTCGCCACCCCCTACCTGCGCTCACTGTCTGCTCTCTGCGTCCATTCCCTGTATGTTCTGTGTATACTTGTCTTTTCTTCTCATCTTCTCTTTAGGAGGAACCCGGAACTGATCCTGGGACCTTCAGCATGGGAGAGAGGCACTCTGTGGTTTGAGCCACCTCAGCTCCCTGGTTTGTTGTGTCTGCTGTGTCCCTTTTTGTTGCATCATTTTGTTGCATCAGCTCACAGTGTGGGCCAGCTCTCCGTGGTGCAGGCTAGTTCATCTTCACCAGGAGGCCCCAGGAACCAAACCCAGGATCCCCCATATGGTAGATGGGAGCCCAATCATTTGAGCCACATCTACTTCCCCACACTTGCTTTTCTGGGACCTTTGGGATGTGAAGGTGAATGTGAGATCTAAGAACCAGTCATGGAATATTGTTTGTTCAGGTATAGTAAGAATGTGGCATTTGCCACAGAGCAACAGTTTACACTCATAATCATTAGAAGAGTTATATACATAAAGAGATAGATAAAATGCATTATTTGTTAGAGTTTCTCAGAAAAGGGTAACTTGCTAGATTGGATTTAAAACTCAAAGATAGTGGGGGGAAAAATAAAGATAGTGGGAAAAAATTAGTGTATTTTGCTTGGAAAGATAAAATTATTCTTGATCCAGGGTTTGTAGACAATTGAATACCTACAGATCAGGTACTTAATTATAATGTTAACAAAGTATTATAGGCATAATTCATCTGTTTCATTATCATTGTCCATGTGTATTACTTTTTACTGGGTAAGAGTCTTAAAACAGTTTAAAATACCAAATGCAACAGTGATACCCTGTGAAATGAACTTTCCTTTAAGAAGCACAAAGATATTTTTATATCCTAAATTAGAAAGTTGAGGTTTTCTCCTCAGCTCTCCTAGGTCAAAGATGATTGCCCAGGCTATTCTGTAGACTAGACATTTCTCTGAAGGTGTCAGGGGCTATGATAGATGTATAATCATATAGCAATTCATATTGTCAGTGTTTATTCCTCACACTGCTGTCACTGAATTCAGGAGTAACAATGATCCCCTGAGCTATTAGCCTACAGGACTCTATAGGATATTCATTTTCTTCTTTTAATAGCTGCAGTCTCATCATTCATACTGAAATCTCAAAGTTTGCCTATCCTTCACGTATATTTAACGTTCACAGTTCTTGCTTTTTATAAATCCTAGATGCCCACGATACCTATAACTTCCCTCAGAAAAGTTGTAAACATATTGGTCTTTGTCAGCAAATATTGTAACTAAAATTGTTACTATTTTGACAGTAAGATTCCTACAAACTAACCATAACATTTTATAGCATCCCTAACTTGCCACCAAGATCAGTGTAAATAACTTCTTCCCCAGAATATTGGAGAATTTCCAGCTTCTCTCTTCTTGATTATTAACTTCCTTTAGAATAGATAAAATCTGGGGGTTTGCTTTTTTTTAAAACCTTCATTTCCCTTCCCCCCCCCCCATTTGCTATCCTTTATTAAAGGGTCCCATACTCGCATGGGACTCCAGCCAAACCAGACAAGTCCCCCCAGAATATAGCAGGAGGCCTGGAAGAGGAGTGGAATGATTTATGATTCCATCACTCTTTCCTGGAAGCAGAAATCTACCAGAGCCAAACAGGCAGAGCAAGGGAAGAAAATCTGCCTCCCTTAATTCTCTCTCCTTGGTTCCCTGCTTCATTTCCTTTTGATCTGTGTTTTGTGATAATTACATCATGGAGTCAGTGCTTTCCAAGGAGCACCTGTGAGATTGTGGGTCAAATAAATGTGAATGAGAGGTTAAATCAGTGGCACAAAAAAGACTCCAGTTTTTTAACTTGGGCAAAAGAAACTCAGAGCAGTAAGAATTCTAGTTTTCAAATTTACTTTGTTATTTTAGATACCCCACCCCAAACACCATCTGCTGGCCATCTGTAAAAATAAGGATCTTTTCAGTCTGTGAAATGATCTGCAGTTTGTACAACCTTTTCCTATATAGTATTATTTCTTAAAATTCTCTGCATTTAAACTGAAACTTCGAGGTTAATTAGCTTTTCCATGTTTTCAAAATTACTATCAGCTAGAGCCAAAACTATTAATAGAACTCAGATCTGGGAAGTGGACTTGGCCCAATGGATAGGGCGTCCGCCTACCACATGTGAGGTCCATGGTTCAAACCCCAGGCCTCCTTGACCCATGTGGAGCTGGCCCATGCGCAATGCTAATGCACTCAAGGAGTGCTGTGCCACGCAGGGGTGTCCCCGCTTAGCGGAGCCCCATGCGCAAGGAGTGCACCCCGTAAGGAGAGCCACCCAGCGCGAAAGAAAGTGCAGCCTGCCCAAGAATGGCGTCGCACACACAGAGAGCTGACACAACGAGATGATGCAACAAAAAGAAACACAGATTCCCACTGCTGCTGATAAGGGTAGAAGTGGTCACAGAAGAACACACAGTGAATGGACACAGAGCCGACAACTGGGGGCTGGAGAGGAAGGGGAGAGAAATAAATAAATAAATCTTAAAAAAAAAAGAACTCAGATCTGATCCTTAATTTAGAGCTTTTTCCTGTATCCCTACTGCCCTTTATTTTTTTTAAAGATTTATTTCTCTTGCCCCCCTCTTCCTGCCCCTTTCTCTGTGTCCATTCGCTGTGTGTTCTTCTGTGTCGGCTTATATTCTTATCAGGCTGCACTGGGGATCTGTGTCTCTTTTTGCTGCATCAGCTCTCCCTGTGTGTGGCACCACTCCTGGGTGGGGTACGGTTTCGGGTTTCGCTCCTGGGCGGCTCTTCTTGCACAGGGGCCACTCCTAGCACATGGGGCACCCTTACATGGGATATCCCTGTGTGGGCCGGCACTCCCTGTGCACGGCAGTACTGCATGTGGGCCAGCTTACCACACGAGCCAGGAGGCCCTGGGTATTGAACCCTTGGACCTCCTATATGGTAGGTGGATGCTCTGTTTAGCCATATCTGCTTCCCCCTACTGCCTTTTCCTCAAAGACAAGAAATAAGAATCTGAAGTAATTAATTGTTCTTATGCCTTTCCTTTGTTTATGACAAGGCATGGACCAAGCAAAAGTAAATGTTAAATAATATAATATCATTTTCAGCTGCTCTAGTATTTTTCTCTATACTTACAGTTGATACTGAGCCAAAATCAGGTT
Source organism: Dasypus novemcinctus (assembly GCF_030445035.2). Classification (NCBI taxonomy): domain Eukaryota; kingdom Metazoa; phylum Chordata; class Mammalia; order Cingulata; family Dasypodidae; genus Dasypus; species Dasypus novemcinctus. Next base: position 15,379,462 of record NC_080690.1, read on the forward strand.
CTTTTTCTCCCAGTGCACTTTGAAGAACAATTCCTAAGACACGAGGTCTAGCAGTTTGATATTATTGATGAATTCCAAAATGAAATATTGGATTATGTTTGTAAACTGATCTTTTTCATCTGGGCATATTAGATTATATTGGATTCAGAGGTTTACTTGATTAAGTAATTATGTAAACCTCTTGTGCCAGTAAGGTGTTGAGTCCCTACCCTTTGGTAGGTGGGGCTCACAGGTAAAAGGCATGACAAAGGACAGAGTTGAAGGTTCTTAATGTTGGAGTTTTGATGTTGGACTTTGATGCTAAAGTCTTAAGCTGGAGCCCCAGGAAGTAAGCTCACAGAGGAAAGAGAAGCAAGACCCTGGAAGGGAGCAAGCCAGGAACCCTGAACCCTCATAGATGTCGGCAGCCATCTTGCTCCAACATGTGAAAATAAACTTTGGTGAGGGAAATAACTTATGCTTTATGGCCTGGTTATCTGTAAGCTCCTTCCCCAAATAAATACCCTTTATAAAAACCAACCAATTTCTGGTGTTCTGCATCAGCACCCCTTTGGAGGACTAATATACTAGGGTTTCAAAGAGTGAGTTTATTTGTGCAAGCAAAGGAAACAGTGGCCTAGTGACCCAAAATTGCTTCCCAGATTTGCAGAAATTCTAATATTTTATAACATCAGAATGATTATGAGTAATTGGGGTGGAGTTGGCACAGGTTTCTTCATTAATAAACATTAAGGGACTGAACAAAATGGGGGGTGGGCACAAAACTAGGTTGAGTCTCAAGTTCTAGTATAGGAGACTACAGAGCAAAGGTTAGTTACAAAATTTTTAATGTGGATATTAACAAGAGGAGGGTGGGGTTGTTACCATCACAAAAGTAAGTGTACACAAGGGTGAATCTGGTTTTGGAATAACCATAAACAAGGGTAAGACCAGTCTAGCTAGATTCAGATTTTAACCTTTGGCTACTTTATAATATAAAGGCATCTATATTATAATTTAGTAATCATAATTATTTCTTCTTTTTTTTTTTTGTAAGGCCAGGTTAGATTTAATATAATTAATTATAAGAAATAGTATAGGGAAACGGACTTTGGCCCAGTGGTTAGGGCGTCCGTCTACCACATGGGAGGTCCGCGGTTCAAACCCCGGGCCTCCTTGACCCATGTGGAGCTGGCCATGCGCAGTGCTGATGCGCGCAAGGAGTGCCTGCCATGCAGGGGTGTCCCCCGCGTGGGGGAGCCCCACGCGCAAGGAGTGCGCCCGTGAGGAAAGCCGCCCAGTGTGAAAAGAAAGTGCAGCCTGCCCAGGAATGGCGCCGCCCACACTTCCCGTGCCGCTGACGACAACAGAAGTGGACAAAGAAACAAGACGCAGCAAACAGACACCAAGAACAGACAACCAGGGGAGGGGGGGGAATTAAATAAATAAATAAATCTTTAAAAAAAAAAAAAAAAAAGAAATAGTATAGCAGCAAACATTTGTAAATATAAATAATAATTCTAAAATAATATAAATTATAACATAATTCTGATTTTTACATTACACCTGACTATTGGAAATAATAATCTCTAAGAATGAAATAAGTTATTGGTTTAGTTATTTAATTTCTATTTAGACCATAAGTTTTTCCAGATAATCAAATTCCTATTTGGGAATTCTTCACATCTTATTGGAATGAATTACTACAGATAACATGCCAACTCACAATTTTATGAGGCAGAAAAATTCAAAATCTTTTTCAACAAACGTCATGTTTTTTTTTTTTAAAGATTTATTTCTTTCCCCTTCCCTCTCCCCCACCCCAGTTGTCTGTTCTCTGTGTCTATTTGCTGCATCTTCTTTGTCCGCTTCTGTTGCAGCAGCACGGGAATCTGTTTCTTTTAGTTGCGTCATCTTGTGTGTTAGTTCTCCATGTGTGCGGCACCATTCCTGGGCAGGCTGCACTTTCTTTCACGCTGGGCGGCTCTCCTTACGGGGCGCACTCCTTGTGCGTGGGGCTCCCCTACACGAGGGACACCCCTGCGTGGCATAGCACTCCTTGCACACATCAGCACTGCACATGGGCCAGCTCCACACGGGTCAAGGAGGCCCGGGGTTTGAACTGCGGACCTCCCATATGGTAGATGGACGCCCCGTCCACTGGACCAAGTCCGCTGCCAACAATAGTCATGTTAAATCATTATTGATCCAGATGGATTATTTTAATTAATGAGTATGCATAAGAAAGGGTTCAAGAAAAATGAAGTATTTAAAAGTTATCTCTTTTCCAGTTCTCCTCAGTTAAAAGCAAGCGTTTCATTTTGTATGAAGAAACTTACAGAATACTGATTATAGGAAATATTTGCTAGTTGCACTGAGTAACTATTGTTCATATACTATAATATACTCTAATATTGTTATTTTATATATATCTGGTCTACTCCAGCTTTTATTTGGTTACTGTTTGCATGGAATACCTTTTTCCAACCTTTCACTTTTAACCTGGTTGTGTACTGGGTCTCTCATAGACAACATATAGATGACTAAATTTTTTTTTTCCATTCTATCAGTCTGTGTCTTTTGATTGGGGAGTTCAATCCATTAACATTCAGTGTTATTACTCTAAAGACATTACTTACTTCATCCATTTTGTCCTTTGGTTCTCTGTTGTCATACCATTCTCTTGTCTGTCATCTTATCCTCGGGGTATGTCTATTTAGATTTATTCTGTTTGGGGTATGTTGTCCTTCTTGGATATTGATATTTATGTCCTTCATAGGAGTTGGGACGTTTTCAGTCATTATTTCCTCACATATTCTTTCTGCCCCTTTTCCATTCTCTTCTTCTGAGATACCAATAATGCAAATATTTGTGCATTTTTTCATTGTCATTCAGTTCCCTGAGATTCTGGTCCATTTTTTCCAGTCTCTTTTCTTTCTGTTCTATCTTTTCCAGTTCAGCTGTCCTGCCTTCAAAGTAACTAACTCTGTCTTCAAGGAGTTCAAATCTGCTCCTATGTGCCTCTAATGTATTTTTTTCCTTCTTCTCCTCCTCCCCCACCCAGCTGTTTTGCTGTCTGTGTCCATTCGCCATATGATCTTCTGTATCTATTTCTTTGTCTTCTCTTCTTGTCTTTCTCTTCTAGGATTCACTGGGATTCAATCCTGGGGACCTCTGATGTGGTGAGAGGTTCCCTGTCAATTGCACCACCTCAGTTCCTGGTCTCTGCTGCGCTTCACCTTAACTCTCCCCTTTGTCTCTCTCTTGTCACGTCATCATCTTGCTGTATTACTCACTTGTGTGGGCACTGACTCGCTGTGCAGGCACTCAGCTCACCGTGCAGGCACGCTTTTTCTTCTTATTTTTCACCAGGAGGCCCCAGGGATAGAATACTGGTCCTCCCATATGGTAGGCGGAGGCCCTATTCACTTGAGCCACATCCGCTTCCCTCTAATATATTTTTAATCTCATCCATCATGTCTTTCAATTCCCATTAAGTCTGTTACTTTTCTTTGCAGGCTTTCAAATTGTTCTTTATGTTTTCCCAGTGTCTTCTTAATATCTTTTTTTTTTTTTTTAACATATTGAGTTCATGCTAAAAGCTTAAATATCTTTTATTTCTTTAGTCATATTTTATTTAAATTCTTTGAAGTGATTTAGGAGAGTTATGTGATTATCACTGAATAATTGTGTTTCTTTAGGATGTTTGGTTTGTTCTTTTGTCTGGGCCATCTCTCCCTATTTCCTAGTATAGCATGTAATTTTTTGCTTATGTCCAGGCATCTGAATATGTTGATGAATTTACTCTGATGGCCAATTTCTCTCTCTTGCCTATTGTTGTTTTTTCACAGTGTTTCTTTGATATTTGGCTCAACTTACAGTCTTTAAAATTGCCCAGCTTAAGTTTTCAAAATCGGGCTAGGGTCTCACTAGTGGGGCACAGATTTTCTTCCAGGGGTAGAATACAGAGCGCGTGACAGTTTTTGTCCATGCAGTTTCCAGACCAGCCAGCAGGTAGTGCTCGTTAGCGCATCTTTTCACCAAGGTGTGTCAGTCTCAGTTTTCCTATGTCCTGCTGGCCGAATTCACTGAAGAAAAGCATCCTGACCTCCCCTCCTTTTTCCCTTGAAATAGCTCTCAGTTGGGTGCAGCGAGCCAAGGGTTTTACCCTAGCTTAATATCTTGGGGGTTGGGGAAAAGAGCCCTTCCTGACTGCCATGGGGGCTTAGTAACTCATGTTTGTTGTTTTCAGCTTCTTCATCTCTGTCCCTCACTTGCCTGGGAGTTGTGTAGCACTTTCCTGGTCTACTGACCCCCAAAGCAGGTTCCCTCAGACAGCTTTTGGTTTTTTCTCTCTTGTTTTTGTGAGAGCATTCAGCTCTGCCTGTTAGTCAATCGCCATCTTCCCACAATCTCTCCTGTGTTCTGTTTATTAATTCTTAACCCTCGGTTATGTAATGAATGAGTTCTGGCTTACCTCTTGGTTATGGTATTGTTTTCTTGTTTTTGTAATTGGTATTTCTGAAAGTTGAATCACATCTCCTATCTGCTGTTTTTTGGTTTTTGTTTTTAAGATTTATTTACTTATCCTCCCCCCACATCCCCACCCACCATTGTCTGTTCTCTGTGTCCATTTGCTGTGCGTTCTTCTCTGTCTGCTTATCTTCTCTTTAGGTGGAACCAGGAACCAATCCCCTTCCAGAGTGGGAGAAAGACGCTCAATCTCTTGTGCCACCTCAGCTCCCTGGTCTGCTGCGTCTTTCATTGTCTCTCCTCTGTGTCTCTTTTTGTTGTGTCATCTTGCTGTGCCAGCTCTCCGCTTCGACCAGCTTGTCACATGGGCCAGCTTGCCTTCACCAGGAGGCTCCCGTATGGTAGATGGGAGCCCAGTTGCTAGAGCCACATCTATTTCCCTCATATCTGCTTTTAATAAAACAGAGTACACTTTATTAAATACCAGTATCTTTGCAGCAAAATTCAGATTCTAGATTCTTATGACCAAATTGGGTGTCTAACTGGAGATATTTTCTGTTTATTTTCCTCTACTCAATTCTGGCTTGGCACAGAGTATCCCATTTACCTGTTAATCTGATTAACAGGTAGGCATATATGAGGAAAGAGGTAGCTTTCAGATTATAAAGACCTTTTGTTTTACAAGTGTCGATGGTTGTTCAGAGCAAGTAGGCAAGCAATCCCCAGTGATTTAAATAGAAAAATTTGAATCAAGGTAGAGAAACCAGTTGGAAGGTATTTGAAAAGAGCTCCTAAACGTGGTTAGTTGTAGTCTCTTGTTGAAGTATACTGTGCTATACCGCTGAGTAGCTGTATACAGAAATGACATTGTTCTTCCCTGATGCTTAAGTGATATTAATTTTTTTTTTTAATTTTTAATCCAGCTTCAAACACTGATTCAGGAGACTGACCCTGGTGCAGATTATCGCATCGATAGAGCTTTGAATGAAGCTTGTGAATCTGTAATACAGACAGCCTGCAAACACATAAGATCTGGAGACCCAATGTAGGTTATTTCATTTGTGGTATTTGTCCATATTGTATTTTATTTAGCAGTACAGCACGGAGAACATTCCCTTAAGTAGTTTTGGGGTGGTTTAACATCTTAACTGAAATTTTGTTGACTAAAAACACACATCCAATTTTTATTGAAAATAGTATTGAGACTTCGTCTCTGCCTCATCCATCATGTAGAGACAGCCAGTAGATCCAGCATTGTAATGTTGGTTTACAATACATGATGATTTATGGGCCTAAAAAACAGGAACTGAATAATTTCATTTAATGGTCAAATAAAAACAAATGAGAAACACTCAGAATAAAGTGACATGTGGTTTGACTCTGTATTTTTCAGCCTGTTTGTATATTGGTTCTTTGTACATGTTGGTTACTTGATAATCATTAGAAATAGTTAATTATAATTGAAAGACAAAACAAGTTTTGAATCTTATACATTAGTTTTATGATGTGAAAACAACTCTTAAAACCAGAAGTTTCCACCTTCTGCAAAAATCTTTATAGCCTGCAACTGAACTGGCATTACCCAACAATAAACCAAATACAGCCCATGTTTGTCATCATTCTGCTATGCATAAACTCCTCCTGTCCATGCTATAACAGGGGATTTAAAAATGGTATTCTTTCTCAAAGCTTTTTGTGTAGTTAAAGAGACAAACATACTTAAGTCTCAGTAAGAATTTAACAATATAAAAATAACTGCATTAAGCAAAAAATGGGCATGGAAGAAACAGGAGGGAACTGATGCAGATTAAAAGAGATTTAAGATACTTAGTCAAATGCAAGGTCTGGACCTTTTCTGGGTCTTGATCTGAATAAACATGTAAAACTACATGAGATAATTGGAGAAACTTGAAAACTGACAGGAAATTACATGTTAGGGATTTTTTATTTCTTTCATTGTGATAATGGTATTATGTTCTCATATTTTAGGGAAACATGCCAAAGTGTAATGAATGAAATGATATGGTGCCTGGAATTTGGATCAAAATATCCAGCTGGGGAAGGGGGAATGGGTAGTGGTAGAGTTAAAACAGAATTAGCTATAGAATGATAAAGTGCAGAGGGAAAGTGGTTTTTGTGTGATTCTCTACTTGTGGATGTTGGACAGTTTTCATTTGAAAAATTAAAACTAAAGCAGCTGTACACACAGCTTGTGCACACACAGTCCATAAGTGCTAAGCAGTTCAGAGGTTGATTGATATGAGACATAATTACTGCCAGGTCCAGTTCATATGAGGGATCCTCAGAAAAATAAATCCCTCGTTGCCCTCGGAAAATAGCTAAGTGACTTTTTCTGTGCACCAAGGAAAAGCTGATGCTGTGGAAAGTACTGAACGTGTCATCAGCACTCTTACTCTTGCTACAATTTCATCCCTGTTCCATGGCTAGGATCCTCTCGTGCCTGATGGAACATTTATACACAGAGAAAATGGTGGAAGATTGTGAACACCGTCTCCTAGAGCTGCAGTATTTTATCTCCCGAGATTGGAAGTGAGTATTTTGAAGCCAGAGAAGTCTATTGCCTCAGGCTGTTTTCCTGTATGTGTCAGGATCATCTGTGTGTTTTGAAATTATCTGTAGGAAATTATTTTAGTTTCTAGGATGGCTTACATACTTCAGTTCCCTGAAATAAAATCTATTCTTCAGAAAAAATATTCTTTCAAAAGAGTATCTAAAAGTCGTCAGCCTTCTTACGATCTGCTAGTAAGCATTGCTGTTTACCACTACTTTGGATATAAGGATCAAAATTCTGATACCACAAACATCTGTCTATAAGGAACTCTGGTGCCTGTAGAGGGCAGCAAAAGCATCTTCAGATAGGTGTCTAAGAAGATTATAATGCTTTTTTTTAAAAAAAAATTGATGTACACTATGGGAATTTGCTTTTCTTTATTCATAGTTATTGAATTTATTCTGTCTTAAGAGATTCTTATCAATAATAACAACTTGTGTCTCTAATTCACTTCTCATCCTTCTAACAAAAGAAAAGGTGGAGGTGGGGAAGCATGAAATAGGGGAAGAATCTATATTAGTCAGACCCTCTATAATTTATTGGCTACCATTCCCCTCCTCTTTTCATGCCTTGTGTTCCTTCCTACCTCCCAAGCAACCATTAATGGATTGGACTGCCTCACTTGCTTCCCACGTTCACCTTTCTGGTGATTAAAATACATTTTACCCACATACTTTATTAGGAGAATTGTATGAACCTCACTGATGAGCTGTTTCAAGTCCTGTGTCTCACCTGCAGCTTTGATTTGTTCCTTTGCCTGAGTCATATCTTCCTTTTTCTTTGTATGACTTGTAATTTTTTGCTAATGTCTAGGCCATTCTGATAATAAGTTTACTCTGATTTTAGTTTCTCCTTCTTGCCTAGGGATTTACTAGCCGTGTGCTACCACTATTCTTTGACTCTTGGTTCAACTTGTTCTAGATATTTAGGATTGCCCCAGTTTAATTGCTCAAACCAGCGCTAAGGACCCAATAATGGGGTGCAGGCTAGCTTCCAAGGACCTTGGGGAGGAGGGTAGTAAAGTCACCCGCTTGTCTCATTTGTTTACTATTTTCCCCTTCTCATGCATTTTTCTGGTCTGGCCAGCAGATGGCACTCTTTGGCAGACCTCTTGGCTCAAACTCCTTGGTACGGGGCATGCATTCCTTATAACTCCATAGATGGGTCAAGACTCATAATCTTTCCCAGAAGCTGATCTCTCTAGGCCAGCCTCACCCTCCCTGGGCCTCCTCAGCAGTCTGCCTGGGGCAGCAGGGAGGGTGTTGAGAAGATAAATTGTCTTTAGCTTCTTCCTGTTGCAGTACAAACAATGCTGTGGGCCCACCCTGCCTGGAAGAGTGGGACCCCTCCAGTGCAGCAGACGGTGTTCCCTGGCCAAAATCTGAATTTTCTGTTGGCTGTGTCCCTCCCTCTCCCCTCTTGGGGAAGACGCTTGCAATTCCTTCAAGTCTGCAGCCACTGCAGCCCATCGCATGGCAGTCTGCAGACTGCTGTTTGTCCTGAAGGTGGGATGGGTGCCTGCTGCTGCTTTTACAGCTTTATTCATGGGATTTTTCAGCCAGCTGAGACTCCTTTGCCCCTCACTCTTTTGGGTGGTGCCTCACCTTCCCACACATCCTGTGCCCCAGAGCATCCCTCCAGACATTCTCTGCCTGTCGTCTCACTATTTTTTTCTGGGAGAAAAGTGATCCCTCTGCCTCTTTGATCCTCCATCTTCCTGGAAGTCTCCCCACATACTTTATTAGAAAGATTACTTGGAGCTTCCATGTGTTTTCACTTCTGGTCCCTCAACTTGACTTTAGAAAGGACTATAGAAAGCTAGGTAGGAATTTCCCTGTTCCTACTCAGGCAATTTAAACCAAAATCACAAAGTTTACTGAATAAATGCCTCTATCAAAGTCATGTTTTTCCCTTTTCTTTAGTTCCTTCCTGCATGATGAAAAAGTGTTGTTTCACTGTCCTAAAAGCTACTTATTAAATATTAGCTCCTCTCCTCACATTAAATAACCTTCTTTCAAAGTTGAAAATAGAATATGGAGAGAATTAAGCATCCTTTGGTCTGATTTGGAGAAGCAGCAGGCTCCCTTAATCCCTTGCCCCCAGATTCAAAGTTAAATGTCATGTTTTTAAAATCAATAATGCACATTCAGATAACCTAAAAATATGACTGCCTAAAATGTTGTAAGACCATACAGCTTTATTGGAGAGGAAGTTGAGTGGGAGTTTCTGTTTTTCTTATCATTTTCTGATCTTACTGAATCTAGTATAACAGGTAGGATTAAACTTCATTCATGCTTAGAAAGAAGTATTTTCTAAGTAAAAAGTTGTGAATTGCCTGGTAATGGCTACAACCCTGATTTCTAAATTCAGCCAAGGCATGTTAATGCTGAGTTACTGTAATGTTAGGTACTTTACACAGCTAAAACAATATCTTTGAGATAGGACTTAATCTTCTATATTAAGGTTAACAGATTTCTACAGATTTACTACTATGTGTTCATTAAGAACAAAATTCAGAAATGCACTTTTATATATCTGCCATCTCTACTATTCTGGAGGTCATTATCAAGTGTACACAAGCACGCATCTTGTACAAACCCTTTAGCATGTACAGTAAGTAGTGGTTATCTTTTAACTCTTATCCTTATAGGCTGGACCCCGTCTTATACCGTAAATGCCAGGGAGATGCTTCTCGCCTTTGCCATACCCATGGTTGGAATGAGACCAGTGAAGTTCTGCCTCCTGGAGCTGTGTTCTCTTGCTTATATAGACATGCCTACCGTACTGAAGAACAGGGAAGGAGGGTATGCAGTCAATATTTATTTTGTTTCACGTTGATTTCATCATTTGTTTTTTAATAAATTTTGCTATCATACTAGAAATTTCTTCTGTCTAATTTTGTTTCTAACAAAGTAATGTGGAAGATTCCCATTTTTTCTCCTTAAATTACCAAAATATGAAATACAAATGAGCAATTAAATTCTGCTGCACTAACTTCATTTAGTTTTAAAGGTCCATTAGAGGCTTTTAGCCAGGGCACAAATGGTTCTTTAGGCTTCTGTCCTGGTAGCAGAAAACATAATGCCTATATTAATGATGCTTCTCTGACAGTTCACTAGTTGGAGCAGAAACCTCCATATCCCAGTCTCTTGATGTTTGCATGCCCTGATTGCTACCTCTTGTTGGAAATGTTTGCCTGTGCTTGGCTCTCAGGAAACACTTGCTAACTTCTTGTGTCATACTGACATGCTGCTCATTTTTCAGAGTGGCCTTTTTAAGCCTTCTGAGATACTTTATGGCATTTCAGTCCTGCATTTGTTACAGAAAGTAAAGGTGGAATTATTTCATAGTCATGTTTATAAATACTCCTGGGCTTAATGCAGAACTTGACTGTTTAGGATTCAGAATTGGAGGACCCAAATGGAAAGAAAAGTCAGGTCTCAGTTACTGCCATCTTATTCTAGTTTTTATACTTCTATGCAGAAGAATATGGGAATTTGTTGTTACTTTTTCTTTGTTTTTCATATCATGAACCTCTCATTAACCACAGGGGCTCCTAAACTGTGGGTTCTTGCCAGTCACTATAGTAGGAGCTTTCTTCTCTTGTAAATGGCCAAGGAAGAAAGAGTCATAATCTTTGTTTGCTTGCTTTTTTTAGTGAGATTATACTTGTCAATGATAGCTTCCTTACAACCCTTCTGCTAATTCTACATAACTCATATAGAAAAAAGTCTGGTCTTGACCTGTAGTAACTGCTGCTTCTGTTCCCTGCTTGTTCTTTCTGAGTTTAGGTAAATCTGAGTTGGATCCATCTTTCCACTCAACATTCATAGAATGGCAGATTAGTTTTGCTAAACGAACAAAACTCAAAATAACCTAATTTAAATGAATCCAGTTCACTTTTATCAGGGCGCCTTCAGAAAAGAATATAATTTCATATGGTATATTTTTAAATAATGAGCATATAATTACATTCCTAGAGATATGAGCTTGCAGAATCCTTCTAGAACATTTTATTCCTATTCTAGAAGACACGAGGTGTAAAGTTTGGGAAACAAGCTATAAAGTTACTTTTGAGTTGCCTGACAATATGTTTGCTTTATCTGGTATCTTTTTGGTTTTGTTTTTCACCTTTAAAACATTTTGCTTGTTCTTTCTTATGTAGCTGTCACGAGAGTGCCGAGCTGAAGTCCAGAGGATCCTGCATCAACGTGCTATAGACGTGAAGCTGGACCCTGCCCTCCAGGATAAGTGCTTGATAGATCTGGGGAAATGGTGCAGTGAAAAAACGGAGACCGGACAGGTAGGTGGCTTAGCTACCTATTTATCTAATAGTATTGTTAATGACTAACATTTTATATAGAGTACAGATACCATAAAATCCACCCCTGTGGTTACTTCATGCTCATCATTTATTATATCATTCAATATTCTATCTATAAAAAATTCTCAGAAAAAAATTTCTCTTTGGTCTCTATATCAGGAATAATTCTGTGCAGTTAGTTTGTTTTCATATTAAGGTTACTGTATTTTGTAATTTTTGGTATTTTACTCTTTGTGGTCCCTCTTAGAAAGCCTAGAGTCAAAAGGCCTGGCCTACCTCTGGCAGGCATATAAGATTTCATGGTGGACATTTTGTGTGCTAAGCTTACTAACAGCTCTATGTACTCTCCTTAATGTAGTTTCTTTCATCTTTTTTTAATTATATATACTTCTTTTTTTTTTAGACTTGTCTCACTTTAATAAGTTGCACTGAATCCTTTTGAGATACAGCAGGTTATAAAAATATATCTCTATATGTATGTAAATACCAGTATGCACGAATAACTACTGTGCATGCCTTAGAACAGTCCTATAGGACATGCTGGAATGGAATTATTTTTTCCATTTAGTAATTGACAAACTGAGTCTCAGAGAAGTGAATTTTATTGATTTCCTTACCTAAAACTCAAGTCTAATTCTAGCCAAGTATTCATTCCATGTATTATAATCTCTTCATATAAAAAAAGAATTACATACTATGAATAGTTCTTTAGAATTTTGTGCTTAATTTTTTTTTACAGTTAAAATATAGCATTCTAGCAAGTTCAGTGGAAAGTAAGGTGGTATGCCTTTTATCTTTAAGCCAGGAAAACCAAGCAGCAAGGAATAGCTACTTGTTTAAAGCCTCATTAATAGTAGAACTAGGAGTGAACTCAGGTTTTCAGGTTCCATTTGTACCACTACCAAACACCCTCTGGGGTTAAAGTATGAAAAAGTCACAGGTATAGGAATTGAATTCTTACCCACCCACCCCCCACCTTTTCTCCATTGTCCCTCTCTCTCTTTAAAAATTTTATTGTGGTAGTAACATGTAGATATGATATAACATTTACCATTATTATACTATACAGTGGTGTTAATTATATCCACAACGTTATTTTACTATCACTGCCATCTACTACCAAAAGTTTTCCATTACCACAAAAAGAATTAAGACATTTTTAAGAAGCAACATGGTTGCCTAATCAGATCTGTTGGGCACTGGATGTCATCTTCAGGATTCTTCTTCCTTAATCAGCTACAGTTTTATTGTTTGAAAATGATTGTAGTTTAGCTTTCTGCTGCCTCTGACCAATAAAACACAAGTTGTGGTGATATGGAATCCCAGAAAACAATAAAATAAACATTTAGAAAGCTGCATTGTATTGTAGCCCTTCACAGAGAAATTAAGAAAGTTAAGTTTAGGAAAGAATTCCATGAGTAGGATTTTTCTCTTAGCCATTTATTTCACTCCCAAAACTTTGGTGCCTTTCCTTTAGGCTTCTTTTTTTCTTCCTTTCTGGCTATTATGTTATTCTTACAACCCTTCTCTCTTTCAATTGTAATTCTGAAATAGATTATAACAGAGTAGTCATAGATTTTTTTAAACAAATCAATTTTATTGGTACATATTAATAAAAGCATATGGTTCATCTAAACTGTACTATCAGTTGTATCTGGTATAATCACATAGTTGTGCATTCATCCCTTCAATCATTATTAGAAACTTTCAGGAGTTATCAACTCTGTGCTGTATTCCATATCCTGATCCCCAACCTATTTTGTCCATGAAGAATCTCAAAATAATCCATGTCTTTAACTATGAATATATATGTTCAATGATCATTATCAAAATGCAGGTTTTAAATGGGAGGTAAAGATTATCAAAACACAGATTAACAATGAAATAGCAGAGTTTCAGTAAGTGAAAATAAAGGCCTGATAAGATTTTTATGTGTGGCTATTGTACCCCCTCTATTACATCAAGTAATTACCTTTTCAACAATCTTAGTTTGGAGAATCAAATAAAGCTTTAATGTTATGTTCAGTGAGGTATTTTCACTTGAAAAGAAAAGGAGGTATACTCAAAAGGAAGTAGACTTTGGTGTCTCATCTTCCACGGGATTGCCTTTTGATTTGCAGGAGCTTGAGTGCCTCCAGGATCATCTTGATGACTTGGCCGTGGAGTGCAGAGATATAGTTGGCAACCTCACAGAGTTAGAATCAGAGGTAAGCAGTGTGCAGCTCACAGAAAGAAAGTGCCCTGTCAGCAGCCTTTTCTTTTTTCTTAGTTCTAATGTTTCTAGACTCTTGAAAGTGCAGATTCTCTGTAAAACAAAAGAAACCTAGTCAGATTCTCATTTGTTTTATAGAGAAATATTGTGTTGCTTCCTCAACCCTCTTAAGTTTCTCTAGACAACACTCTATACGTTAGTAGCTCTTTGGTTTTCTTCATAAATTAGAGTAACCACACTGATTAGACCGACCGTTTTGTTTCCCTTAAAAGATGACTATCTTCCAATCTCCTACTCGTATTCCTACTCTATTATCCTTAGCTCTTTCAGTCAGATCATTTGGTAATTTGTGTGTTAGTAAAGTAAAAGCCTGGAACTTTGATTTAAACCTGGGCTATTGAATACATGTATTTATCTCTGTTCCATCCTGAAACCCACTAAAATATTTTAAAAAAAGGATTGAAAAAACTTGTAAGCCCACAAGGACAATGAAAATGGAGAGGATAGATGAGAGACGGCAATAAACTTTTGAAAACTAGAAATCAAAAAACTGGTTGAGAAACTGCTTGCAAAAGAAGCAGACCTCAAGGTACATTTTCCCCACTGGGTATAGTGACTGTTGTTCAGTCTCTCCCACTCAGCTGGAAGAAGTTTACTACCACAAGCAGTTAAGAGAGGGACTCTGAATTAGGCACAGTGGAGGGTAGGGGAGAAATACTAAAAACAGAGAGATTTATGGAATATCTTACATGCAGAACAGTGAGACTCCCAATCCTCTTCTCTTGTTCTGGTTTTTGAAGCTGGCAGCCAGGCTTACACAACCCAGGCAAGAGACTGGAGGAATTCATGCTGTAGACCCTGCCCTGCCCAATACAAAGGACCTACAGATACTGACATGTGGGGGAATCTGCTGATTAAACATCTGGGTCTTGGTCCAGACATCCTTCTATGAGGCCCTACCATTGGACAAGCTCTGCCACCACACATAGGGTTTCTAGTCATCTTTTGGTGCCTTACTCTTAAACAGTAACAGAACCAAAGAACCTCGAGCATTTGAGGAAAGTCAGTAATGTGAAATACAGACAAATACAAACAGACCCAAAAAAACACACAGAAAAGCTCAGAGGGAACAATGATGGCAGCAGAAAACTTCAACACCAAATAGAAAGCCTATAATATCCTCAGAGAGGTAAAGATATAATCATGAAACAAGAATTGGGACTTGAAAAAAAAAGAAAAGAAAAACATTTTGGGAACTGAAAAAGAGTTCTTAGTAATTAAAAGTAAAATCTTAGGAAAAAAATTCACTGGACGGATTGCACGATAAACTTGAGGAAATCACACAGAAGAAGACCTAGGGATAGAAAATAGGAAAGAAAGGATAAAAAAAAATAGAGAACTAATCCAGGGAGTCCAGCATCCAGATAAGAGTTCTAGGAAATAGAGAGGAGTGAAAGGGACCACCACCAAGGACCCATCACCAATGATGACACCAAAAAAAGGCTTGGTCAACATGAAATTTCAGAATACTGGGAATAAGACTCAAAAGTTTCCAGAAGGTAGAAAAAGGCCATACGTAAGATTCATTTGACAAATAATTATTGGATGCATCCTCTGTGCCAGGCACTATGCTATTTTAACTAAAAATATAGCAATAAATAAGATAGGAAAAAAATGTCCCCATCCTCAAGGAGCTTATATTCTAGTGGGAGGAGACAAATAAGTAAATGTATGTGTCCAGTGTTAAGTGCTTTGGAGCAAAATAAGATGAATGGGATTATGTAGGTTGGGAGGGAGAATGCATTTTTAAATAGGGTGGTCAGGGAAAGCCCACTGAAAATGTGATGTTTCAGCAAAGACTTGAGGCAAGGGAGCTCTCTGTATACAAGGTGAATACAGAGACTCTGAGGGAAACAGTGCAGACAGGTGATAGGAGCAGCAAGGAGGTCCGTGGCTGGAACAGAGTGCAACAGGGAAGGAGCAGTAGGAGGTGAGGTCAGGGAGTTACAGTTGTAGATTATGGAGGTTGCTGTCAGGGCTCAGAGTGGCATCAGACCTCTTAACAGCACTGCTCTCTAGAAGACAGCCCCCAAAATTCTGAAATAAAACTACTTCCAAACTAAAAGTTTATACCTAGCCAAGCTATCGATCATGTGAGGGTAGAAGAAAACTTTTCAAATATGCCAAATCTCAAATTAACTTTCATGTTCTCTTTCCTGGGAAGCTACTGCAAATAAAACAAGAAAGAGGAAGATGTGGTATATCCAGGTAACACAGGATATTCAAAAAGAACAAAGGCAGAAGGGATACCTGGCATTATGGTGGTATAACAGGCCTGCAGAATAGCCAGCTTCAGACCATAGTGGGAAGAAAGGTGGCTCCAGGAGCAATGGTGTGTCAGTTAAAATGCTCTTGTCATTCAGGGCCAGATACCCCCTTTTCTCATACTTAGCTTTGTAATGCTAGGGCTGGGACTCTGCAGTCTGTTTTACTGTTAGGCTCCCAAAAGGCAGCACAAGGAAGAGGTCCTAATGTCTCATAATTCCAATCGCTTTCCTCAAGGAGTGGTAGGAAGCTGCTTCCTTCAGTCTCTGTGATAACATAGTGTTCTCCTCCTGCCTTTTCAGATCCCTTGTTAATAATTCTGTATATTAAATTATCTCAGTTTAAGTAACTAGGGATTTTTGTCTCCTGACTGGGACCCTAATTCAGCTGGCTGTAAGAAAATCACAGTGAAATCAATAGTTTACCTGATGATGTATTTGAACATATGTTGAGGAGGTTTACACCCTGGCAGACAATTTGGGTCTGAGTTTGCAGTAGATATATAGAAAATCCAACAAATCAAAATATGAAGTGTAGCTATTAACTATAGGGAAAAGTAAAAATTGTATAAAAAATAAATGTGATCATGGTCTGCTACATTGCTTAGCTGTAATATTTACATAATTAACATAATGTAAATATTAAATTTTGATTTAACCAAAAATTGTGATATAGCTATAATTGGCAGGTGAAAGAAGAAAAGGTTTTTGGAGTGGAGAGAAGGGGCTAAATCTAAGAGCTAAATCTTCATTTTGTGTAGTAGGACATCAGAAAATAATATGTAAAACAGAAAAGTTAAGAAATATCAAGGTAGGTATAGTAGTAATACAGAGATTATTACAGGGAGTAGACAGCTATAAAAATGTTAAAACTGCATTGTTGGGGCAGAAATTGGGGAAACAGAATGGCTGTTTTTCCTGACAAACCTATTGGAACTATTTGAATTGTCAAAATTGGTGATACATAAAGTTACATTTGCAAGTACATAACTCTTTAAAGGAAGATGTTATTTCAGCAGCTAATGTTGTGCCGGGCTTACTCTGCTTGGCAGCACTTAATATCCCCAGAATCAGTAGATTCTCATCTGTCTTGAGGGCAGTGATGTGCTTTTTGAGCTTATAAACTAAATATAGATTTGAGTTACTCCTATTTTTATTTTGAACTGCTTTGCATTTTAGAAAAACTTCAAAAGATTTACATACTCTAATATTGCTGCTAAATAATTTTTTCTTACCCCACCTTTTCTTAATTCCAATTCCTCTTTTGTTCAGGCACAAGGGGATCTGCCTCTAGAAAGTTACCTTTCAAAATAGGGAGTAGATATAGCTCAAATGGTTGAGCACCTGCTCCCCACATATGAGGTCCCCCAGGTTTGAGGGTTTAATCCCCGTACTTCTAACAACACAAACAAGCAAATATACGAAAAAACTAATTCAGGGGAGCCAGTGTAACTCAGTGGTTGAACACTGGCTTCCCATATGCAAGGTCCAGGATTCAATCCCCAGCCCTGGTACCTCAAAAAAAAAAAAAAAAAAAAAAAAAGGATAATATAGTAAAAGTATTATCTATTCAGGTGCTATCTAAAATACTTCACTAAAATATTTTAGTAAAATGTACATATTTGACTATTTGCCCAGCAGATGCTACTGATTCAGAAAAAGAAACTTTCTCTCCACCACTCCTTGTCTCTTTCTAAAGCAAAATTATTAATATATTTAATTTTCTGCAGGATATTCAAATAGAAGCTTTGCTGATGAGAGCCTGCGAGCCCATAATTCAAAACTTTTGCCACGTAAGTGATGTGTGGAGGACAAGGATTAGAGATATAACCAAATTCTTTGGAATTCTGGTCCCAAGTGTATTGGACCCATCTCTGTCTTCAGCATGTATTACTCCTGAGTGATAGCAAGCTTTGACAAATTGAAGTTGAAATAAAAACAAGGTCAAGGGAAACGGACTTGGCCCAGTGGTTAGGGCGTCCGTCTACCACATGGGAGGTCCGTGGTTCAAACCCCGGGCCTCCTTGACCCGTGCAGCTGGCCCATGCACAGTGCTGATGCGCACAAGGAGTGCCCTGCCACGCAGGGGTGTCCCCTGTGTAGGGGAGCCCCACGCGCAAGGAGTGCACCCCGTAAGGAGAGCCGCCCAGTGCGAAAGAGAGTGCAGCCTGCCCAGGAATGGCGCCGCCCACACTTCCCATGCCGCTGATGACAACAGAAGCGGACAAAGAAACAAGACGCAGCAAATAGACACAGAGAACAGACAACCGCGGGAGGGGCGGGGGATTAAATAAAAATAAAAATCTTAAAAAAAAAAAACAAAACAAGGTCAAGAGAGAGGTGCCACCATCCTGAGAAAACCTTATTATTATTCTTTGTAGATGATCAGGTATGTGTGGTTAACAGCAGTTGTCAAGATGCCCTTCATAAAAAAGAGACAGAACAGGGATACCCCCGTTAGTGTGGCTGAGTTGCTTCTGATACATCAATCTAGGATTTGTTAGCAGTAATAGAGTGGCTTCCCCTTCCAGCTGTCTCCTTATATATCAATACTGAGTGAATTCTGTGACTTTATTACTTTATTCACTCATTGAACTACCTGAACTGTGGAAATGAAACATACCATGAACCATAAGGATTCGACATCAGGAGGCTGTGTTACATCCTCCTGAAAGCCAGCTGCTGCCATCGTGTTAGGAAAGGAATTAAAGCACTGCATAGTGTATATTCTTCCTGGAGTTCCATGCAGAATAGCTTGCTGTGTAAATTTTATTTTGCTGAATGTTTATCCTCTGCACCTTTTCAGGTTTATTTTATAACAATTTATCATGTATCTTATTTGAAAATGCCTCTAGTATCTGTCTTTTGTACATTTTTCATGGACTGAAATTCAGGCTTTACTCATTAATTGTAACAAATGAAGTGTAAATGTGCACTGCCTTCCTCAGGATGTGGCAGATAACCAGATAGACTCTGGAGACCTGATGGAGTGTCTGATACAGAACAAGCACCAGAAAGACATGAATGAGAAGTGCGCCATTGGAGTCACCCACTTCCAGCTGGTCAGTAACACCTGGCTTTTGTTTTCCTGGCTTGGCTGTTTGGGTGTTACTGAATACCTTCCCCTTTCAGAACATCAGAGCACCTTTTCTGTGAAAAGTCATTTTTTCCAAACATGTATCCTAATTTGATTCTTTTCTCAGTAAATGTGGTTTTTATCTGCTGTGGCCAGGTACTTTGTTAGGCTCCTGGAAATGGAACAATAAATAAGACATAGTACATATACTTTGAGAGTAGGCAGTCTAGTGGGGATAGAGATAAGTAAACAGGCATTTCCTGCTTCAGTCACATTTTAGCCTCTCGGTTAACACTTTCAGTGGGATCTGTTATTTTGTGTTACTGGTTAGTATCATGGCCCAAATGTATATCAATATACTGTACATTAAGCCTTTTTTTTCTTCAAGTTTAATACTGCCTCGGTCTAGCATTTGGATAAGTAGGTTAGATCATACTCTTCACAGTACCACATGTCTAGAAAGTGTTTCTGTTTTAGCAAGCACTTTCTTCTCAAGAAGAGGAAAACCAGTCATCTGTACTAAATTGACCATGTTTCAGGACATATGGCATACCTGACTGCCTTTATTCAGATGTGTGTTCCAGGCACACTGAGTGCCTACTGAGTGCACAGGCACTGAGAGGTGGTGAAACAGGGAAAATCCCTGCCATGTAGACTTTAAACAAGACATAAAAACAAATTTACAAGTAAATGTATAGTCTAGGTGGTTGTATGAAGAAAAATAAAGCTGAATAAGAGGTTGGAGGATGGAGTAAAGGGAGCTTTAAGAGGAGGTATTTGAATGTAAACCTCAAGGAAGTGAGGGAGCAAGTTACGCAAAGATCTGGGAGATCTTTGTCTAGGTCGAGGTAATAACGTGTGTGATTAGGATAGCATGAAAGCCAGGGTGCTGGTGGCAGAGGGAAGACAAACTGGAGGGTAACGAAGTCTGAGAGACAGACGGAGGGCAAGTCGTGCGCAGGGTCTTGTGAGCATGCTTCTGAACACTGTGAATAAAATGTCACCCACCAACACTGACTAGAACTTGTCACATAGCTTCTGATTTTCATTCTTATCTTCCAGGTTCAGATGAAGGATTTTCGGTTCTCTTACAAGTTTAAAATGGCCTGCAAGGAGGATGTGTTGAAACTCTGCCCCAACATAAAGAAGAAGTATGTAGCTTCTGATTGATTTGTCCTGCTTCCCCAAAGTCACTCTTAGCTACTGAATGCATATCAAAATAACAGCTTGCTACTATCTAGCAAGATTAGCCTTGGAGGCCTCCTTTGGTAGTGTGGCCAAAAATTTGTATTGTCTGGACAGATCACCTTTACAGCTGCTTACAAGCACAACTGGTGGTAGCTCTTATACGGAAAACCTCTAGGCCCAAAGAACATTTTGATGTTTTTCAAATTCAAGCCAACTGACAAAAGCAGATAGGGACTGTGTAAGTTGCAAGTTGCTAACTGACTTCCCTAGCATCATTCCATTCGGTCATTTCTTCAGGGAAACAGTGGAGGCTTTTACTGAGCTATCTGGGAAAGAAAGAAAAACTATTCACTGAAGAATTAGGTCTTAATGAGGAGAGTGGTAAGCTTTTCCAGTATAGCTGCCCACATTCTTCCATGTTGCACTTTGAAAAGGCACATTTCTATAACACACTTCCCCTCTAAAACCAAGTTTCCATTTTGCTCAGGTTTCTCTACTTTCCAGGAATGAGTTTCACAGTACATCAGAGATACAGTCCCAAAGTTAAGAGCTGCAATTCTCTGAGGGTCACATGTGTTTAACAAAACAAGTATTGGGCTATCTTTGCATACATGTCCACTCTCTGCCCTCCCCGCCAGGTAGGAATGCTGTCAGCATTCAGGCTACTGCTTGAGTATTACGGCATACACAGGCAAATAATTGCTGCTTTTAGCACTCTAAAAAACAGTGATATTACATATTCAAAAACGTGGTAAAGGGGGTCTTGAATTCTGAGTAAATCTTGTGACTCCTGCCCCAACCCAACCCTTAGGCCATCTGCCCTTGTGCGGCTCCAGCCAGTTTCAAGCCTTCTCTTTTTCCTGGCAGGGTGGATGTAGTGATCTGCCTGAGCACCACTGTGCGCAACGATACCCTACAGGAAGCCAAGGAACACAGGGTGTCCCTGAAGTGCCGCAAGCAGCTCCGGGTGGAGGAGCTGGAGATGGTAATGCCTCAGAGCTTCAGTTCCAGGAAACCACAGGGGCAGGGTTTTTAGTAAAATGGTGATAGGCTAGGGCAAGTTGAAAGATTTTAACCACTATTGGGATGCTTAAGACTGGAGCCATGTGCTAAAATTTTGCCATGTGGCAATTAGCTTCTTATTTTCACTTTTTTTTTTTTTTATCAATAAAGGTATTTTTTAATATCCTACAACTGGAAATCCAGCTGTAAGACAAGCTGTAAGCATACAGTACAATCATTGGGTCAATAATGTCTTCAAGAATTGAGAATCTCACTCTCTCCACTCTCCTGACCTTGGCATCATCTTCATCTTAAGACTGGTTTCCCACATGGTCACAAGATGGCTGACTGGTCCAATATTCATGTCCAGCAAGAAAAAAAAAAGAGATACTTCCTCCCACCATGAAATAAAGGCCATTCCCTTCGACCTCATTGGGTCAGCTTGGGATCTGTGCCTACATCCTGACCAATAACAGTCTTCAGGGGAATGCCATCCATGATTAATTTACTGATCATCAAAGTGAAATGAATATTGGGAGATCAAGCACAATGTGCACTTCAGGAGGAAACATCTTGCTTTCCTTTTTTTTCCCCTCCAATTGATGATAGCACATATTTATAATTGTACTTTAAAAATATTTTTAATTTGTTTTGTATTATGAATCAAACTTTTTCATTCTAACCAAAAACTAGTAATGAAGACCGAACACCGTTAATTTCCCAAAAATTACAAGATTATCACGTTTCAGTGATAATTCTGTTTAAGTGGAGCCAGCCTAATTGTCCTGTTGTAAAGACTTGTTCTGAAAGCTTTGGGTCCCTACCTTGAACCTAGCTATTTCTGGAAAAAAAAAACAAACAATAAAAATCAAACCTAACATCTGGATAGTTCCTGTAAACTTTCTAAAGTGGTTTCCACATATATTATTTCATCTCACAGCAGTCCAGTGAAGGGGTTGTGATAGTAGCATTTCATTTTTTGCAGAGGCCGTGAAGCTAGTTAGTACAGAACTAAACTAAAATCCAGTTCTCCTTCTGTTCAACCATAACTGCTGCCACTTTGCTGTGTTTAAGTTGTGGTCACTAGACAAGATCTAATCAATAAGCATGTAAAACAGTTGACATCTCCTCCAGCTTAAAGTAAACTCACTTTTCCATGCTGGTTCCCTCCTGCAGACAGAGGATATCCGTCTGGAACCAGATCTGTATGAATCCTGCAAGAGTGACATCAAGAACTATTGTTCCACTATACAATATGGAAATGCTCAGGTAACTTAGTGCTTGTTTTTATTTTTTAATTATACAAGTAATATGAAAGTAATACTTTAATAATTATTTCTTATGGATCTGGACCCATCACACTCTATACTATAGCCTGCCTATCCAGCCTAATGACTCATAGGCCACACAAAACTACTTTTCAGTCCCAGAGTGCTTCACCTGTACTCCTCTTTCTCTCGTATTCATTCCCTTGCCTCTTTAAGGTTTTCCTTCTCATCTTCTCTGCTGAATAAACTAATACATGTCTCCTCTTCTTTATAGCATTCCTAATACTCTACACCTTCTAAATTAATTACTCCCTCACTATGTTCTTATTGCACAGATATTCTTTACTAGCGGTCACATAAAAATCACCCAAGAGACTTAAAAAAAAATTTTTTTTTACACAGAACAGGTCTTACCCAGAATCTCCAGGAATGATGTGCAAGCAAGTGAAGTGATTTATTTTTTATTTTTGGAAAACTCTCCCAGTAACTCTGCTAACCATGCTAGATAAGGGCTTTGCCACAGTGCTCTAGCCTTCGTGTAATTGCTTCATTGTTTTCTCATAATTAATACTGTTGATGCAAAGTCTGAAGTCAATCTGATTCTCATTTCTTTCTAGTAATCTATCATAGCTTTTAGTATTCTCTCTTCATCTTTAATGATCCGTAGTTTCACTCTGTATGATTAGAATGCATTTTGTTTACTTTCATGTGGTTGACTTTTCAGTCTCAAAATTCATGTCTCCCTTCAGTTTTGGGAAATTCTCAACATTATTCTTTCAAATATTGCCACTTTTTTGTATTTCATGCTTTCAGTTTATCTCTATGTACTGCATTGTGATTCCTTAGTTCCATTTCCCAGATTAATAATTTTTTCTTCAGTTCTGTCCATTCTACTCTTTAGAGAGCCTACCAGTTGAGGTTTTTGTTTTGTTTTGTTTTGTCCCCCTCCCCCACCCTGCTGTATTTGCTGTCTGTGTCCATTCGCTGTGTTTTCTTCGGTATCTGTTTCTCTTTTTGTCTTCTCTTCTTATTTTTCTCCTCTAGGATTCACTGGGATTCAATCCTGGGGACCTCTGATGTGGAGAGAGGTTCCCTGTCACTTGTGCTACCTCAGTTCCTGGTCTCTGCTGCACTTCACTTTGACTCTCCCTTTCATCTCTCTTTTGTTGCATCATCATCTTGCTGCGTGACTTATTTGCGTGGGCACTGACTCGCCGCATAGGTACTTGCACAGGCACTCAGCTCGCTGTGCAGCACACTTTCTCTTTTTCTTTTTTTACCAAGAGGCCCCAGTGATCAAACCCTGGTCCTCCCATCTGGTGGGCAGAATCCCTATCACTTGAGCCACATCTCCTTCCCCCAGTTGAGTTTTTAATTTCATCAAAGTTTTCATTTCTAAGATCTCTAATTGGTTCTTTTTTTAACTACCTGTTTTGGTTCTTGTTTACCATTTCCTCATATATTGCTCTGAGGATATTAAGTGTATTTTTGAATTTTTAATTGCTGTATTACTTTTTTCTTCCAGTTTTGAGTCTTTGTGATTGCATTTATTCTCTCTCCTACGATATTAATGTTCTTCAACTATTTGGTGATTCTTGGTTTTGCCTCGAGGATATGCTAGAAGTCTCTTGAGTCTGTGCTACAGCCCTAGCTGCTGTGGTTTCCCATCAGCTTTCCTTCATTAGCTTATTTCTTGTCAAACCTAAAAGTTTGGCGTAGGTAGGGAAGGATTGCAGGATATGCTTCATTTGTCATTTTAAAATCTGTGCCTTGGCATTTTATGCTTTTTTGTTAGCACTATTTTTTTTTTTTATTGTAGTTATTTGTTTCTAAAGCTGTGAGCCTTTGTGTTCCTCAGGGGTAAGAACTGGATTTGATTCATCCCTAGCATCTAACACAGTGCACACTTATGTGGGAAATGATCACTAAAACATGAATTGAGGAAAGCGGACTTGGCCCAGTGGATAGGGCATCCACCTACCACATGGGAGGTCCGCGGTTCAAACCCCGGGCCTCCCTGACCCGTGTGGAGCTGGCCCATGCGCAGTGCTGATGCGTGCAAGGAGTACTGTGCCATGCAGGGGTGTCTCCCATGTAGGGGAAACCCACGCGCAAGGAGTGCGCCCCGTAAGGAGCGCCGCCCAGTGCAAAAGAAAGTGCAGCCTGCCCAAGAATGGCACCGCACACACGGAGAGCTGACACAACAAGATGACGCAACAGGTGGCAGACTTGGCCCAGTGGTTAGGGCGTCCATCTACCACATGGGAGGGCCGTGGTTCAAACCCCTGGCCTCCTTGACCTGTGTGGAGCTGGCCCATGCGCAATGCTGATGCGCGCAAGGAGTTCCCTGCCACACAGGGGTGTCTCCCGTGTAGGGGAGCCCCACACGTGAGGAGTGCGCCCCATAAGGAGAGCCGCCCAGCGCGAAAGAAAGTGCAGCCTGCCCAGGAATGGTGCTGCACACATGGAGAGCTGACACAGCAAGATGACACAACCAAAAGAAACACAGATTCCTGTGCCGCTGACAACAACAGAAGCAGACAAAGAAGACACAGCAAATAGACACAGAGAACAGACAACCAGGGCGGGGGTGGGGAGGGGGGGAAGAAGTAAATAAATAATCTTAAAAAATAATAATAATAAGATGACGCAACAAAAAGAAACACAGATTCCCGGTGCCTCTGATAAGGACAGAAGCAGTCACAGAAGAACACACACACAGCGAATGGACACACAGAGCAGACAGCTGGGGGAGAGGGGGGAAGGGGAAAGAAAGAAAGAAAGAAAAAAACAAATCTTTAAAAAAAAAACCATGAATTGAACTTCCTGGCTTGTGCCTACTGTCTAGTTGGGGCTCTTACTTCAGTTATATGCAGCCTAATATTTGCTCCAGAAGTAATCTTGACAAGGAACAGCTCTAGATACCAGAAGAAACCAGGAGTCCTGAGTGGGGTTCCTTCCCTTTGGACTCTAGTGCAGCCTGCTACTTTCCTAAATTTTTAGAGTTCAGTTTTTTTGTCAGCCTAAGGTTGTAATCTGTAAGTATAATTCTCCTTGGGGAAGAAATCCTGGTACCCATTCCCTGGGAATTAGAAATGTACATTGCGATTATACTAAAAGCTGTAGATTATACACTTTTGACAGATTATATGGTATGTGACTATATCTCAATAAAACTGCTTTAAAAAATAAATTTTGAAAAATTAAAAAATAAACAAACACAAGATATTTGGATAGGAAAATGTGGGTGGGGCACAGCTAAAATAACTGAATGCATCCCAATCAGAATACATGAATTATTGATCCCTGAAACACAATTCAATTTGGCCATAACTTTTATGAAACAGATTATTGAATGTCTGAAAGAAAATAAGAAGCAGCTAAGTACCCGTTGCCACCAGAAAGTATTTAAGCTGCAAGAGACCGAGATGATGGACCCAGAACTAGACTATACACTCATGAGAGTCTGCAAGCAGATGATAAAGGTAAGAGATCCCCACCCAAGAGCTAGACATAGGGGAAGTAAAAATAATGCCACCACCTGCCACATAAACTTCCTTAAATTTCAGAGTAAATTTATATAATTTATATAATCTTCCAATTCAAACTGTTTTATACAGATCAGCAGCAACAGCACCTAGGAACTTGCAAATTCTCCCCCATCCCCCCACCCCCCACCCCTATCTGAATAAGAAACTCTTGGAGTGGAGCAGACAATTGTTTTAACTTAGCCCACAGGTGATTGTGATGTGTGCTCAAATGAGAGAACCTCTGAACTATGGTAACTGACCTCACATTGATCTGAGGCCCCATAAATAGATGCCCAGTAAATATATGGTTCATTTTGAGGGCAGTTATTGGTAGAATACTGAGAAACTACCATCAAATGTCTTGATCATCCATCCACCACATTCAAAAGATTTTTGTGTTCTCTAAGTTTTTTCTGTTCTATAAGTTATTTTGTTTCATTTATTCCTCCAGTGAAATTCTCTGCAGTAGGACTGACTTGAATATCTAGATGTCACTTTTGTGATCTATCCACATATACAAAGAGAATAAACTTAAGGTCCTAACCCCTTATTTCAGCTTTTCCTTTTAAAACAAAATGCTACTTTTCACTCCATCAGCTAAATTACAAAGTTAATTATGAATGTTAGAAAAGTAAATCTCTTTTTCTGGGCCTGATTTAATTGAATTAAATGTAAAAGTGGAAATGTCAGGCTCTGATTTGAGAGAGCTTTATAAGATTTTGATGACTTTTATAAAAACTGGTCAGCAATCCAATCCCCTATATTAATATCAGGATTATAATCACATACACTTCAGAGAACTGGGAACAGAACAGGGGAGAGAAGCTTGCTTGCTCAAGTGTCTTCATCAGAGTTTATCAGACATGGTATTTAAAGACCTATGGTTTAGCACATAGAATTGGATTTTATTATAATTAGTCTAAAATGGATCTCTGGCTTAAAGGACAATAATTATTGTACAGTGGCTAGCCCACAGTGTGTAGTAGGATTATAGTCCCTATCATTAAAAAATGAATCAGACTGAGTCCTTATCCTACATCCTCACGTGCTTCTTCACATCTGTTGGTGGGTAATTCTTGGGTTTTACTGATGGGGTTGCATAGATCTGGCTTGAGGGCTGTTTGAGTGTTTAATTTTTATGCCTAAATGATAATTAAGTTCTAAGATGCTGTGTAATTTACCAAAGCCATGTAGGTAGGAAATCAGTCCTATGCAAAGAGGAAATATTGAGGAAGTGGAGATAAATATGAGAAATAGAGTAGAGAACAGGTCAAGAAAGGGAAATTTGGACGGATGCTTATTCTAGCTTAGCGGATTCTCTTGTTCCAAGTGATACCTTCAGCCTGCTGCTTTCAAAAGCTCCTCCAATCGATGTAAAAATGACCACAGATGGTTGATAATTGCTATAATTTGGATAGCTGTTTTATAAAACTGTTTTTTTGCAGAGATTCTGTCCAGAAGCAGATTCTAAAACAATGTTGCAGTGCTTGAAGCAAAATAAAAACAGTGAATTGATGGACCCCAAATGCAAACAGATGATTACCAAACGTCAGATCACCCAGAGCACAGGTAATGCTTTGACTTGACATGGCTGGTCTGAATGAAGATAGCTTAAGTGGAATCAAGTAGACACATAATTACCTAATTAAACTATGGGAACTTTCTTGCCCGTGAGTTTTAAGGGCAGGAGTCTGGATGTAAGCAAAATGACTTATTCCTCTTTTGAAGAGGATCCTGAAAAATAGAATGAAAGTTATGGCAAAAATAAGACTGAAAAAATGCAGAAAACTGCCCTTAGAGAGTATACAAAAGGAATCAGAGCTAGAGTTCCCTAAAGAGACAAGTCTGTAAAGATTTTTTTTTAAAACCGGAAATCTGTGTCTCTTTTTGTTGCATCATCTTGCTGCATCACCTCTCTGTATGTGTGGTGCCATTCCTGGACAGTCTGCACTTTTTTCACATGGGGCGGCTCTCCTTACCAGGCACACTCTTGCACATGGGGCTCCCCTACACGGGGGACACCTCTGCATGGCAGGCCACGCCTTGCGTGCATCAGTACTGCATGTGGGCCAGCTCATCACATGGGTCAGGAGGCCCTGGGTTTGAACCTTGGACCTCCCATGTGGTAGGCGGATACTCTTATCAGTTGAGCCAAATCCACTTCCCAAGTCTCTAAAGATTTAACAAAACTTCATACATGTGGCAGGAGAATATATTGATATTTTATTTTATTTTTTAAGATTTATTTATTTCTCTCCCCTTCCCCCACCTCCCTCCACCCCTTGTCTGCTCTCCATGTCAGCTCGCTGTGTGTTCTTCTGTGCCCGCTTCCACCCTCGGTGACACTGGGAAACTGAGTCTTTTTTGTTGTTGTTACGTCATCTTGCTCCATCAGCTCTTATGTGTGCAGCACCACTCCTAGGCGGGCTATGCTTTTTTTCATGCGGGGCAGCTCTCCTTGCAGGGTGCCCCCACATTGGTGTTCCCCTGTGTGGCACGGCACTCCTTGCACGTGGCAGCTCTGCTCATGGGCCAGCTCACCACACGGGTCAGGAGGACCTGGAGATCAAACCCTGGACCCTCCCATATGGTAGGCGGACGCTCTATCAGCTGAGCCATGTCCGCTTCCCTTGATAATCTATTGTAGAACAGAGAAATTTCAGCTCTGAGTTGGAAGACCTTGTAATTTAATGGTCGAGGTCAATTGTATATTTCTTCTCTTTGTTTTTTTTTCCTAAGAATATTGGTTATAAGAAGGTTGCTGATGTCTGCTTGGTTTTTGTGAGAACTACTTAGAATATTGGTGACACAAGACCCTGCAGAGCTGCCAAAGAGTAGAATCCCTGGGGATCTCCAAATCTATTCCTTGACAAAATCATATGCTGGTTAAAAACAGTGTAGTGGTTGCTCAGTGAATATTTATTAAATAAGTCAATAGTTGTAATCTTTGTCATTGACATGGTGGAAGGTGGATCTCTAAAATTTTGTGAATCCTGGTGGAATATTTTATATGTACTTACTGCTTTCTGCTCTAGATTACCGCTTAAACCCTGTGCTAAGGAAAGCCTGTAAAGCTGACATTCCTAAATTCTGTCATGGAATCCTGACTAAGGCCAAGGATGACTCGGAGCTAGAAGGCCAAGTCATTGCTTGCCTCAAGCTGAGATATGCTGACCAGGTAAACTGACCCAGGCTCTCCCCAGAACTACCTCTGTTCCCAGGAGTTTCCTCTTTTGAAGTCCTGAGCCATGGGCTAAGCGTTTTCTAACAAGCGTCATTCTTGCTTTCTCATATTAGCGCCTGTCTTCTGACTGTGAAGACCAGATCCAGATTATTATCCAGGAGTCCGCTCTGGATTACCGACTAGATCCTCAACTCCAGCTGCATTGCTCAGATGAGGTAGGATTTGGGTGTGAAATTAGTCATGAACAGAGCTGCTCAAGGAAAGTTTTTTTTAAGATTTATTTATTTATTTCTCTCCCCTTCCCCTCCCCATTGTCTTCTGCTCTCTGTGTCCATTGCTCAAGGAAGTTTTTATTGGAGAAAAGTTCTTTCCTGTCTTTGCTTTTAGCCCTGCATCTGTGGTTAAACTCTCTGTTGTTTTTGGTCCTGGTTCTCTGTAACACCAAAGACAACACTAAAGAAAACTCCATTACACTAAATAGATTTGGCTTTAGGGCTATCACTGTACAATTTCGGTTTCATTTTTATTATATATATCTACATGTAATCTGTTCTTTCCCTTCTCCTTATTTTGCCTCCTCAGTACAGAACACCCCTAGAATTGCCAGAAAAATAAAAGTGCTCCTGTAATGGCTTTAAAGAACTGCCAGTCCTTGGAAATTACTTGACTTCCTAGATAGAAAAGACCATGTAGAGAACCTTGTTCAATATATGTCACTTTTAGGGCATCAGAACTAAAGATAATTGAAGACACATGCTCATAACTGTCCAAAGAAATTTAAACTTTTTATCTTTGCAGTGGGCTTTCAGGACCCCTGTGTGTGTGTGTGTGTGTGCTTCTAAGTTATGAGAGTTGACCCTGAACCTCTGTAAATACCAAGTTTTTGCTTTTAGTATTTTACTTACTAGCTAAGCTTCCTTTTGGAATTGGGGAGCAGCCTTCTTTGACAAGTCCTGGGATAATCTGACTCAAGTCTCAGGGTTGACCTCATAAAGATATCTGCTGGAAAACGGAGCCTGGTATCCAGTGCAGAAGGGAGGGGAGTTCAGTCCACCAGGAATCTGTTTGAGAAGAGCAGAGCCTCAGCACATGTGGTTGGAGGATCACCACACAGACATGTTTCATATGCCACAATTTCTAGTGATAGCAGTGCCGTCCCTCACTTGTACAATAGCAGTAAGCCCTCAGGAGAGCTAAGATGCTGGTTTTCAGAACTTACGGGATTCACCAGACTCATCTGCTCTTGAATCCATTTGTTCTTTTCTTGTATTCAGTGGGATGGCTGTGTTTTTTGTGTCTCTCTAACAGATCGCCAATCTATGTGCTGAAGAGGCAGCAGCCCAAGAGCAGACAGGTCAAGTAGAGGAGTGCCTCAAAGTTAACCTGCTCAAAATCAAAACTGAAATGTGTAAGAAGGTAAATCCCATCACCTTTTTTCCTGTTTCCTTCTATTTCCTCTTTTTCCTCTTCCTTTTAATATAATCTGCATACCTTATGAATAAAATCTAAAAATCTAAACCTTCTTTCCCAGAACCCTATGCTGATCCCTCTTTAATTGGTCCTTGACTATTAATCTCCTATAACTTGAATATGAAAATATTTTCACATGTACTAATTATTTGTGACTATGTCTCATCCCCATGTCTAGACTACTTTTTTTTTTTTTTTAAGATTTATTTATTTATTTAATTCCCCCCCACCTCGGTTGTCTGTTTGCTGCGTCTTGTTTCTTTGTCCGCTTCTGTTGTCGTCAGTGGCACGGGAAGTGTGGGCAGCGCCATTCCTGGGCAGGCTACACTTTCTTTCGCGTTGGGTGGCTCTCCTTGCGCGTGGGGCTCCCCTACGCGGGGAACACCCCTGCGTGGGGGGGCACTCCTTGCGCGCATCAGCACTGCACATGGGTCAGCTGCACACGGGTCAAGGAGGCCTGGGGTTTGAACCGCGGACCTCCCATGTGGTAGACGGACACCCTAACCACTGGGCCAAGTCCGTTTCCCTAGACTACTTTTTAAGGACCCTACAGGTCCAATACCAAAGCAAAATGAGAATACCAGTATATCAATAAGTGATCAGCCAGCATTCATAAAAGTCAGTGAAACTAAAACATTTAGTTTATTTTAGAAACATTAAATAAAAAGAAATATATCAAAATATAACTATTAAAGTATACTATTTTATGAAATTGAAAATGAAATATTTGATCTTTTTTAAAAAGCTTATTCTTTTTTTAAAAAGAAATTTCTGTGACATAATTTTCAAGTCAGTGAGAATAGTGTATGCACATTTCATCAACTACCAAAAAAGTTTTTGATTCTAAATGGTTCAGAGAGTGGTAGGAGTTGGTTAAAAGCTAAATCCAAATATTTTCTTTTGACTCCTTTATCAACAAATAATTCCATCTAACTTTGAGGAGAGGTTTTTAACAATATTTATGTTTGTTTTATTTTGTTTTGTGTACTGGGGGCAAGGGATTGAACCCAAGATCTCATATGCGGGAAGCCAGAGCTCAACCACTGAGCCACATCATCTTCCCTGGGTTGGTTTTATCATTTGTTTTGCTTGTTGTTCGTTTTGTTGGTTTTTTTTTTTTTTTTTTTTTTCAGGAAGCACCAGGAACCAAACCCATGTGGGAAGCGGGAGCTCAACTGCTTGAGCCATACCTGCTCCCTTGTTTTTGTTTTTGATACCATATTTTTTTATAGAACTACAGTCTTTCTGTTGAGAGAAAACTGAAATTTGTGTTTAAAAGGGCCTCTCTGGCCTATTTTTACCATCTTTAATTACATCATGTATAAATGGAGAGTCTGTAGAATTGATTTCAGTACTATTTATATTTCTCTTGTTCAGAAATTTTTAAACTTGAATAATTATTCTTACAGTAGAAGTTATGCTCTGTCAATCTTTTTTTCTTTCTGAGGATTTAGGATGTAAAGCTAAACACTTTGTAAACAAATATACCTTTTTTAAAAATATATATTTATTTATTTCTCTTCCCTTCCCCCTCACCCCTGTTGTCTGCTCTCTGTATCCATTTGCTGTGTGTGCTTCTGTGACCGCTTCTATCCTTATCAGCAGCACCAGGAATCTCTATTTCTTTTTGTTGTGTCATCTTATTTTGTCAGTTCTCCATGTGTGCAGCGCCATTCTTGAGCAGGCTGCATTTTCTTTCGCTCTGGGCGGCTCTCCTTACGGGGCGCACTCCTTGTGCATGGGTCTCCCCTATGCGGGGGACACCCCTGCGTGCACAGCACTCCTTGCACACATCAGCACTGCACATGGGCCTGCTCCACATGGGTCATGGAGGCCCGGGGTTTGAACCACAGACCTCCCATGTGGTAGGCGGACGCACTATCCATTGGGCCAAGTCCACTTCCCTACAAATATACCTTTAATTGATAGGGAATTATAGCTTATTACTTTGATCTTCAGATTTCTTAAAGTAACAAGCAACTGTTTTACACCAGTTGAAATATTAAGATTTAGGTGCTTGAAATAATATGGCATACCAGAACACCAAAAACTCAAATCTGATCTTACAGTCACTAAAGGTGGGGACTGTTTCATTTTTTTATCCTCTGTTTTACTTAGCACACAGCTTTGCATACACTAGACCCCCAAGAGGCATTTATTGAATTAAATTGGATACTACAAATCTGCATTCTTTGCATCATCACCACCTTGCCACCTTTCCCAGAGTGATCTCTATTAACACTTAATTTGCCTTCCTTGATTTTTTTGTTTAGAAAGTACTTGTAGATAACAGATATGATACACTTGGTCTTTAATGCTCTTTCTGCAATGATGTTCCCTTCCCAGGAAGTATTAAACATGCTAAAGGAAAGTAAAGCAGACATCTTCGTGGATCCAGTTCTTCATACGGCTTGTGCCCTGGACATTAAACACCACTGTGCAGCCATTACCCCTGGCCGAGGGCGCCGTAAGTCACTGTTAACTTAGAGTTCTGTGTTCACTCTGACACTGCCTGAACTATCTTGGGAGGAGCAAAGACTCCCTCTTAGGCATCACTTACAGTTACTCTATTCTGTAGTTGTAGCTCAGCCATAGACAACCTGCCCTGCAGGCCTGGTTGATGTCAGCACTAGGCCTTTGTGACAAAATGAACTTATGAGTAGTCCTGCACGTTTGAACTGACCTAGCCATGACCAGAGCTAAAGATACAATAGGGGGAGTTGTTGGTTATTTTTATCAGGGAAGCAAAAATTGAGCCATCACTGTGGCCCTCTTTCCCTCTATTAGTCAGGGTTCTCTAGGGAAACAGAATCAACAAGAGATATCTGTCAATAGTAAGAGATTTTATCAGTGTCTCTCACGTGACTTGGGGGGGATACACAAGTCCACGTTCTGCAGGCAGGCTCCAGTGAAAGTCCAGTGAAGGTCCTTGCTGAATTCTAGGAGACGTTGGCTGCAAAGATGAGCTGGGAAATTCTCATTCAATGCTGGAATCACTTCCCCTTTTAAGGCATTCAACCGATTGGATAAAGTGCCACTCATTGCTGATGGCAATCTCCCTGATTGATATCATTGTAATCAGCTGTCTATGATTTACCACAGCAGTAAAGTCAATGGTGATTAAAGTCCATTAATACCCTTGTATTACAATTAGCCCAGTGCTTGCATAACCAAACAGCTGGGCACCATTACCTGGTTGAGGTGACACATTAGCCTAACAATCACACCCTCCTTGCCCAAACTAGAACAGCTTCCTCACCTTCCTCAGTAGCAACTTTGAGCTCAGTAGACAAATTCCATATGAGTCTGGGACCAGGGCAAGTGTAAAAGTTGTGTCTGAGCCAGACATGGCCAGTAAAAATGAGAGAGGTTTTAAGAGAGTCTCTGGACAGCCAACCCTGAAGTTAAATATCATTCCTTTCTGTATTGGATTGTGCATCAAGTTCCTGGAATGGTAGAATGGGTTTAACTTTGTTTAGCCTGCAGATCTCTATTCTTGGTGATTGGGTACCCTTTCCCCAACCTTACAGAAGTGTTTCCTTTTTGTACAGTTTGAGACCCTTTTGCTTATCCCTTTCTTTCCATAGAAATGTCCTGCCTAATGGAGGCCCTGGAGGATAAGCGGGTGAGGTTACAACCTGAGTGCAAAAAACGCCTGAATGACCGGATTGAAATGTGGAGTTATGCAGCAAAGGTAATGAACAAGAAAATCTCTGAAAGCTGCCATCTTTTCTGTCTGTCTGTTACTTTAGAGAAAACAGACATCAGGTCCAAGGGAAAAGAAATAAATTCAGCTTTTCCTTTCTTTTGGCTTGTTTTTATAATTTTATAGTCTTTGGGAGAAAGATCTGTATGTGAACTAGCCTTCAGCTGGCCTAGAACATCAAGATACAAAGGACAAGGGGGACATCAGGGCATTAGTGAATGAGCATGGCACCCAGGCAGCCTTGGCTAGAGGATATTTTTCCTGCCAAAATTCTGCCTCAGTGAGAAGAATAACATTTCTTCTCATGTATACATTGCTTTGTAGTTGACAAAACACTTTGATGGCTATATTACCTCATCTGAACTTTGAAATAATCCTGCAAAGGAAGTAGAATGATTATTCCTTCACTTTATAGTGGCAGAAACTGACTTCAAAGATACTTGACTAAGGTCCCTCAGTGAAAAAGCCAGGTTTCCATATTTGTTCCATATTTGTGCACACCAGGACGGACATTGCCATTACCCTAGCTCAAGAGAGTGAGCACAGGGAAACGGACTTTGGCCCAGTGGTTAGGGCGTCCGTCTACCACATGGGAGGTCCACGGTTCAAACCCCGGGCCTCCTTGACCCGTGTGGAGCTGGCCCACACGCAGTGCTGTTGTGCACGAGGAGTGCCCTGCCCTGCAAGGGTGTCCCCTGTGTAGGAGAGCCCCACGCACAAGGAGTGCACCCCGTAAGGAGAGCCACCCAGCGTGAAAAGAAAGAGCAGCCTGCCCAGGAATGGCACCGCCCACACTTCCCGTGCCGCTGACGACAACAGAAGCGGACAAAGAAACAAGACGCAGCAAATAGACACCAAGAACAGACAACCGGGGAGGGGGGGAAATTAAATAAATAAATAAATCTTTAAAAAAAAAAAATAGACACAGAGAACAGACAACTGGGGTGGGGGGGAGGGGAGAGAAATAAATAAATAAATAAATAAAATCTTAAAAAAAAGAGAGTGAGCACAGAACTCACCTCCTTCCTGACCAAGTCCTCCCATCACCTATCACCCCTGTGCTTAAGGTCAAGAGTAACAAGACAAAAAGACCACAGAAAGTTTCTATACCTAGACATAAAGGAAATGAGGGGGTGTGATCATAATTTTCACAATTGCAAGCACTTTCCCCACTGCTTCTCCCAAGGGAGAAAAGGCTTTTTGAAGCCCCTGCTTAGATTCATCAGCAAAGAGAAACACTGTCTTAGTCCTTTTTTTCCTCACTGGTTTCCACTCCTTTGAACAACTTAGCATTGCTTCATAGTGAATCGGCTGCCTGTTTTGTGTTGTCAAATATTGCCTCAAATTGCATTAATCTTGAGCTTCCCCTAATCTGTTCTGTACATGGGATGAGATTAAAAGTGCAGACATCTCTGGGCCAGGCCTGTCTCAGGCACCCAGGCCAGTGTGAGTCTCTTGCTACTCCAAAGGACAGGTGTATGTGCACCTGCAGAACCTTTTGGTCCTAATTCTTCCCATGGCAGGCTACCATAGGGGTCCATTTGAGAAAGCAGGGAAACAGGATGAAAACTGGCTAGCACATTAATGTCCAGGCTTGGAGGAATGGTTAAATATGTTCAGTCATTGTAAGTCATGTTTACAAATTGTTGTTGGCAATATAATAATATATGTATTGATAATAATATTGACCATCAGTAATATTGATGCTGTGATACAACGTGAATGAAAAGAGTCAGGATATGGAATTAACACACAAAACAATTTCAGCTTTTCTGTTTGTTTCTAAAAAGACAACAAACATGAAGAAAATAAAAATAT
Source organism: Dasypus novemcinctus (assembly GCF_030445035.2). Lineage (NCBI taxonomy): Eukaryota > Metazoa > Chordata > Mammalia > Cingulata > Dasypodidae > Dasypus > Dasypus novemcinctus. The sequence goes on from NC_080690.1 coordinate 15,415,588, forward strand.
ATTAAGAAGCTGTGACCTTCTGCAAATCACTTAATCCCTTGGGCCTCTGATCTTCAACTGTAATGTGGGAGTAATAAAACATTGCTAGGATTGTTGTGAGAACATGCTGCACCCTTCACTTGGGGCCTGACACCTAGTGAGAAGTTGTCACTGGGGTAACAGCAGTGATCCCTCTGATAGAATGATGAGTGACCACCTCTTGGTATTTTCTGTATCTTCTCATTTTTTCCCAGTAGACATATACAGTTTCATGATCAGGAAAGAGTTGTGGTTTTGTGTTTGATTTTCTTGTCCCTTATATTCTTTCTCCAAAAGAAGAGACAAACTGAATTGGGAACTGAGGGTGGTAAGTTGGTCACAGCACTGCCACCAGTCGAGTTCTCTCTTAGAGGGTGATGCTGCCATGTGTCCTTCCAGGTGGCCCCAGCAGATGGCTTCTCTGATCTCGCCATGCAAGTGATGACATCCCCATCAAAGAACTACATTCTCTCTGTGATCAGTGGGAGCATCTGTATATTGTTCCTGATTGGCCTAATGTGTGGACGTATCACCAAGCGTGTGACACGAGAGCTCAAAGACAGGTAGAGCCACCTTGACCACCAAAGGAACTACCTGTCCAGTGCCCAGTTTGTACAGCCCTCCTGTATAGTGTACCTACTCACCTCACTCTTCTAAGAGGTGACACCAACACCCGTATTAGAGCAGCAGCAGGTATCCAGTGCATTGTCCCACCTCAGACTTTGCCCATATCCATGGTGTCCTCCTCCTCGTCAACCGTTTGTGCAACATCAGCATCTGGCCGCTTTGTTTATTGCCTTTGTTGGCAAACCTTGGTTTACCTGCCCGTAAACAAGTCTCTCTCATACCAATGGAATACCAATACTTCCAGAACCAACTCACCTGACCTGCAACTCAAATAATTTTTTTTAAAAAAACCACCAAAAAAAGAAAGAAATTTTTAAAGAAAGAAAAAAATGTATATAGTAACACATCTCCTCCAGGCTCGATTTGGGTAGTGGGGTTATTTCTTCTGCGTGACTATGTAAAGTGAAGGCAGGACTTTAGAGGGGAAGCACGCCATCCAATATGCTCTCACCGGGATGTTGCTAGTTTCTTTTAAGCACTTTTGGGCCAGGGCCAGGCCATGGATACCACCAAGTAGTGGGAATTGACTAACTAGTCTGCTTTGGGTCCTGTGTTCTTCTGCTGAAATAGTTATACCTTCCAGTTCCCACTCTAAAAGAGCCACTGCTTGCCAAGATCCCAAAGCCGTGGTATTTCTACAACCTGCTCACCTCAGTGAAGTCAAGGATGAACCTCCCTAGGTCTCAAGCAAATGGGTTGGGGAGGGAATCAAAAGTTTATGAAGCTGGTCAGCCCTTTGAAATGCACTGAAAGGCTGTATACTGAGTCTCCAGGGAGCAGGATCCAGTAATCTTCCTCCACCAGGCTAGCATAGGACTTCATCCACATTTGGATTGACCCCATTGAGTCGCATTTAATCCAGAAGTCCTTCACCTCACTAGGAGGCATTAGCTGGATGGAAGGGTTCCTTTTAATACATGGGTGGAGGGAGGAACAAGTGATGGATTCTCTTTGCTTTCTTTTTCAGGCTAAAATACAGGTCAGAGACAATGGCTTATAAGATTTAGCATGGTCTCGGGGTGTGACTGGCAGCTCAACCTGACTGTTCAGCAGGCCAAGGCAAGCTTCCCAGACAAGCTCTTTTATGCATCTACCTAGAGAGATGTGGAAAGTTAGTATACTTAAGGTGGAGGATTTCTTTTCTTACTATCCGTTTTCTATGTACACCCACTCCAGTAGGCCTTGGCTAAATGTTAAATTTTGGTAACCCATCAACCTTTCCAGAATCTGAGCTTTGTAGAAGCAATACTCCTGGCCCTTCCCCCTTGTTCTCCCAGCATGAAGATGGCAGGCTTGGGGTATACAGAGGGGAGGAGTCCATGCATCACATTTTAGTCCTGATACACTTTTGGTTGCATTTAGGACATGAAGTCACAGTGGCTGCAGGAGAGGGCAACATGTACAGTAGGAGATATATTTATATAATATATATTTTATTAACCTGTTAGGTGTCCACAAAGTATTATAAATCATGTGCCTAAAACTGTCCACATGGACCAAGGCTCGTTTGTGCACCCTTCCTTCCCCTTCCACTCCTTTGTCGCTGTCCACATTTGCTGTGGTACCTAACCAACATTTGTCTTCCCTGAAATGTGTTCACATATAAGGTGAGGTGTGTCAGTTGGTGGATCAGTTGATCCAAATTACTCCTTGTCTAACCTGACTGACATATATTTGAATACTGTGGTTTTCTTGTTTTTCTTTCTTTTTCACTACTCTTCCTGGAAGCAGTGGGTTCCAGAAACTAATTGTATATCCATTCCCTGCCTAGGGTAATACAGCTCACCAAGGGAAGCTGCTAAGCTGCTTGGCGGCCTCAGTCCTGTCCCTTGGGGCTTTCCTGATTCTCAGTAACTGTTCTGAGTGAACTCACAAGAGTGAGCCCAAGCCTTTGCTGTGGCTCCCATTTTGATCACATCTTGCTGGAATTCTTCAATCTCATAAAACTTGGAACTCTTGGAGTATTTAACCCCCACCACTGCTGGACTGAAGTGTGCTGGACCAGAGTTCCCATCTGGCTGTAGGGACTCCCAAGACTTGGGACCGAGAGCCAGGAATATCATTGGAATGCAGCCCTCCACTGACCTGCCGGGCGTGGTTTATAGGATGGGATTCATGGTCACCATTCGATGAGGGGGAGGATCCATTCTGCGTCTCAGCAGTCTCCCTCCCAATATGTGTGAGCATATACAGTTCTTATGTATGTCAGTATTTCTTTACTTTCTGAACTGAGAGAAGATCCCCTTAGTTGTCTGCAATAGATTTAGAAATTTGAAAACATTTGTCACCTTTAGAAATGATCTATTCTGATAACTTTGCCAGTATCTTCATTTGCTTGTTAGAAGAAAGTATTTCACATCCTTCTCAGAATACTTTGTGACTGGTTCTTAAAAGTCTCCAGGAAGTATACTGAGCAAGTTTTCTATATCCAAGGGACCTATCTCCATCTGAACTGGCAGTCCAACCATATCCTTGTCTGGCATAACAAAATAGGTTCTTAGGCCCCTCTGGTTATTGGCCTCATAGGGTAATCATGGGTGTAAATCAGCTAGTAAGTAATAGTCAAGAAAAAGAGACTACGGCTCTAATATAGGAGCTCATCATGGAGTTTGGCCTCAATTCCCCTGTTGTCCATCCAGCCCATGACCAATGATATAAATAGTGGTAGCGTTTTCACAAGGCCAAGTGATTGACCCAGGCTCCAGGTGCTTGCTGAAAATTACAGTAGCCAGACATCTGTCATCTGGCCTTGTCTGCTCACTCCTGTGTCTCAGGGACTCTCATACATAGTGTGCTCATCTTCCTGTGCTGGAGGCACCGTGGTACAGGAAATCAGAAATCTGAGCAAAATGTCAAGAAAAAAACTGCTTCCCTCAATTGGAGCTTCTTCCACAGAAGGGTAGCTCTATGAATGAGACCCTTACTTGGTGCCTCACTGGGCTTCCTGTGCTATTGCTGCTGTCTCAAGAGAAGTCTGCAAGCAAGATGCGCCAAGATAAAAGCCTTATCACAGGCTTGGGTTCACTGCAGTAAGAAAGCCCCCCTCTGCATTCCCCACACACCCTCTGGCTACCACTCCCACTCCCAGTTCTGTGGGTCCAGTAAGCTTGTTCTGAGCCAGTGAACCCAGAGAAACTAGGGGAAGTCTAGGGCTACTGATGAAGTAGTATTTAGTGAGCAGGTGTTGACTTGAATTCATTGTAGGCCTTTGGCTACCTTATATCCTGCACTTAATCTTCTGGGGAAGAGCAGGCAACCAAGGGAGTTAGGGGGAAACTGCTTTCGTAAAAGATATGACAGGAAATTACTATCAGATTTCATTTCTTCCTGTTTCCTGAGGTCACCTAACAGAAGAATCCAATGGTAATAAGGTCTGTCTATATAGCATCTATTTACATTTTTTCAGACAAGTTGGAAAGGAAGTTATATGATTGGCTTCCCTCTACTTTCCCAAGAGATTTTTGCTATATTCTTATATTTCAGTGTGACTTCTGAAAATGTCTCACATCCACCCACCTCCAGGCTTGTGGTACTGCCCGTGTTCCAAAGATCCCCACCATATGAGTCATACAGGGAAAGATAGTTTGCTTTTTATGGCCTCCTTTCTTAACTGGTCTCAAGTACCTCTGAGAAAAGGCCTTCCCTTCCCAGGTCTTCTCCCCTCCACTGCCAAAATAAGTAAACTATTCTCCACAGATAATTTATTCTAAGTAAGCAGGTGTGGAGAAGGAAGCTGGGATAGGAACCCTGGGTCAGCTAACCCAGGTACATTCAGCCTAAATTTTGGCCATAGAACAGAAAGAAGAATATGGCTTTTTGAATTATGTACATTTTGCTGAAGTTTACTTGCATTTCAAATTCTTATGAATTTGAAAAACCTCCCAAAGTTCACAATGCTGTTTTATTTACCATTTAGACATATCTAAGTAGTTTATAAAATGTAATATTCTTGTGCAATGAGTTTCCTCTGAGCCTTTGGGGACACTTTTCCTCTCCCAGTTTGCCCTCTTCACATCTTTGATTCCCAAAGGGCACAGAGCCAGAGGACATGATATTCCAATTTCTCTTTTTCTGTCATTTGTTTTTCGCTCATCCTTCTACCCTTCAAACTCTTTCTTGGTACTCCTCCCTCCACAAGGACCAGAGCCACGTACACGTTAGGGCGTCTAGTTGGAAGCCAAATCCCCTATTCCACCCAGGTCTCAGACAACAGATGAGTCAGTAGCAAGCCCAGACTGAATCGCAGTATTCAGTATTGAGTCCACTCTGGGTTGCCAGGGATTATTTGTCCCTGGAGCTCAAAGGTGGGACTGCCTGCTCAGAGCTGGTGGTAAAAGGATCCTGGCAGGTGGTTTTCTCTCCTTTCCCCTTCCCATGATCTGCCACAATGCACAGGTAGGAATGTTGAGGTGTGTGCATTAGAGAAATCTTTCTGGGCAAGGAGAAAGTGACAGTGCCTCAATATTCTGCTTTTTGCCTTTCCCCCAACAAAGAATTGACATCTGGACCCCAGAGCCCAGTAGGGCTCCATGCTAGACATGCCAGGGTGGTTTGAACAGGTCCCCCAAGTCAAACCATGACACTCTGGACGAAGCGGCCAGCAGGAGAGCCAGCCTGGCAGCAGCAGGACTTCCTGCACGGCTTCTCCTCGCACAATGTTCCTAGGTCCGTCCAAGCAGGAAAACAGACTGGACAGCAAATGCTGTATGAGATCGTAGGCCTATAACTTTATTTTATTTTATTTTTTAAGAAAGAAAAGTAAAATTAACAAGCCTCTTTTGTAAATGGTTTTCCTTTCTATGTATAAAATCCTGGCATTCCTTGTTTTTACATGTTCATGCTGTGTAATTTTGAGATGTTACTGAGGTTCTGAACATAATGTGCATTTTTTTCTGTACAGATGAAATGGGAGAATTTAATAAAGAGTTTGCAGGTTTTTACTTGTTAAATCTTCTCTGTGGTGACTGGAAGGAATCCCCAACAACATGCTCTGTTAGTAGAAGTTCATGAAGCAATAAGTAATGACTGAACTGCCTGCTGGCACTCACAAACCTTGCTGTTAAGGTTTTGGGTATTCTTGGCCAAGCAGGGCAGGACCGTAGAACTTTCAGAAGCAAGGGGGCCTCACTTTCCTTGTTTTCTGTATGCTAGTATTAGAGCTGGAAATCTCATCCAGGGTTTTCTGACTCTCAGCCTCATGTGTCCAGAATTGTTCCTTCTCGTGATTTATTTAAGCCCATGTTGTGAGGCTCCATCCTGGGAAGAGCACATACCTGGAACATCTCCATGTAGATGTGATACATGATGGCTGGCCCTGTGAGAACACCTGGTCTCTGTTGGCCCCCCTTCCCACTAAAGCCCCTAAGTAGGCTGCATTTCTTTTCAGCCCCCTCCTGTTTTCCCTATTTAGTCCTTTCCTCCCCATTCCAGCACCCCTGTCCTCGGAGTCAGTGACCTTTGCTATGATACCCTTCCAGAGCCTTTTCTTCTTTCTCCCACTCTCAGCAAAGCTAATTTGCATCTGGTGTTAAAGATGAATAGCTTCAGGAATTTGCGTTTTAGCACGGATTTCTTGAAGTACTAATGTCACTACTAAGGCTCAAGTATGGGATGCTCTTGAGAGGAAGGGGAACCCTAGGACCCAGAGTTTTTTTTCAGAACTCCTCAAATCAGTTTGTAGGCAGCTTCACTTAGGAAATGGTATCCCTGGGTGTAGAGTATAGGGTGGAAGAAGCTGAAGAATAGAAGGGGAAAGGAGGAAGAGGGACTTGGGGGCCTTTTGAGTAGTCACTGCAGCTGTTCCTCTATCTAAGGGGCTTTGGGTGGCCGTTAGCCCCCAGTTGTGAGGCATCTCTTAGCAGATGCCCTGAGAGTCCTGGAGAGGTTGTGCTGTTCTCCAAAGCTTGAGAAAGGGGGTACAAGGTCCAGACTCCTTGTCATCAGTATTCTCTACAAAGGAGAAGTGCCTTGGCTCCACTCTGTTCCATGAGTAGACTGCAGCCCCAAAGGCCCTGGCATCGATGGGGTACATAATACTCAGCTGAAGCTCTGGCAGTCTGTGGATGAACCCCACACATACACCCAAGTTTTATGTGTGAAGATTTTTCTAGAAAATTATCCTTGGTCAACTTCAGTCCTCAGAGGATTTGTCTGTCCTAAAGGGAGCTAGGAACTAAAAGGTTTTTGCTAAAATAGTGAGAAGCTTAGACCATCCATCTCTCTCACCTTGCAGAAATTAGGTCCAGAGAGCAGGAGGTACCTTGCTTTCACCGACAGCTCATTAGTAGCAAAATAGGAATGCCTGCCCCTGCGATATGCTCTTTCCGTTAACTAGCCAGATTGGCTTTGGGACCTGATTGACCCAACTAAAACTCCAACCTCCATTGGGCTCCAGGGGGCAGCCTGACCTAGGAGTCTGCAGACTCTCTGGACAAGGGCTTCCCCTGAGAGCTGATCCTGGTCCTGGATTCCCACCTCCCTTGCCCAGAAACAACCCACAACATAACAGTGTTTCCTCAAATTCCCTGTATTTGTAGCAAAACCTTAGCAATCTGGGAGAGCGAAGGGAGATCTTTGGGGTAAGGAAACACAGCAGACCTGGAGGAAACCAACTGGATCAAGGATATAGAAGCTGCCATGCAGACCGCTGTTTTGAGGACATGGACATTGCTGGGGCTAGGCCAGTCATACTTGGGACCAGGGGCTACTCCTCAGCCTTCTTGTGTCTGAGAGCCACGATTCCTCCAGAGAGCGACGAGGATCAGGTTGTAGAACTGAGCTGCTCCCAGCAGCCCCAGGTAGCAGTAGGTGATGACACTGAGGGTTTGTTTCAGTTCCGCTGTGGGAAAGATAGGCACAGGGTGAAAGGCTGGGCTTACCCTTTTGACATTGCATTTGCATGGTCTCTTCCCTGTCCTTGCCACCTTCCAAAGAGCTTTCTGTGGTCACCTTATCTTTCTGGAGGTTGTATTATTCCCCATTAAACAGATCAAAGATTTAAGTTTGTATGGACAGAGATGGTTTCTGTTTTGTTTCTGTAGCCTCAGGACTGGGTGTGGTAGGTAAGTTGGTGATTGTTCTGAGGCCCAGGCAAGACAAATGACTTACCCAAGGGGCCACAATGAATTGGAAGAAGAACCAAGACTAAACCCAGTTGCTCTTGACTGGGGCTAATATACTTTCCCCGGTCATCTCAGGGCTCAGCTCTAACTGCATGTTCCAGCGGGAGGGCTCCTCTCCTCTCTCTACTTCTGACAATTTTCTGTGTTCCTATTTTAGGGCCCTTAGCATGTTTTCCTTCCTTGCACTGTAAACATGGGTTCAGTGCCTGGCCTGGCCTTCTAGACTCCCTGAAGTCCAAACTCTTCCCTTCATCCTTCTGCCCTGGCAAATAGTGCTCCTTAAATATTTGTTGAATGAATCACTTTAACAGTGGAAGAGGAGGTCCAAAGGCATGGCTTTGCCTCCTAGGAGTGCGTCACAGGTCAGGGTCTGGGGAGTCCATACCAAGGGGAATGTCTCCACTGTTCCCGTGAGTGTCATTCCAGTTCTGCAGTTTCAGCCTTCTGCATCCTGGAACAGAGCAGACACCCCTCAAATAACTTCTCTCTGCTGTATATCCCCAAAAGGAAATAAGCAGGCCTTCTCCACCAAAGAACACAGAATCCAGGAGGGGCAGAATGGTTATCAGGACCTGGTGGGTATCTTGTCCCACTGCTTCATTACCCAGGCTCTGGAGTCTAAGTCCAGGCTCCACCCTTGGGCAGGGGCAGAGCAGAGGAGCTTTGCCACACAGGAGAATCCCTAGCTTAGGCTTCCACGTAGCCAGAGAGTCATCATGAAGTGCTTAAGATGGGGGATTCAGAAAGGAAAGTTTGGAAGCCAGAGAACAGATTTTGGGTGGCTGCAGGAAGAAGAGTGGAGCACACCCCCGGGTCCTCCGTGTCCTTACCTTGGCCCCAGGACAGCGGCAGGGACAGCACAACCTCTGAGGCCCCACTCTGGTGCAGACTTTGACAGGTCATAGTCATCCCTGCCACCTCCTGAGGCAGCTGCAACCAGCTGACTACAGGGTCCCCAGCTCCCCCTGTGAAGTCCTCCTCCTCCTGGTGTTGGCCTCTCAGGACCCAGGAGACCCTTAGAGGGGCTGGGTGGTGTCCTAGGGCCACACAGAGTCCGAGGGACGGAGGGTCAGAGGCCGGGACGAACAGACTCAGCTGGGGTGGTTGGAGAGTAGGGGACTGCAGCTCATCTGTATGGAATGAAGGAATGTCACCTAACATTACCAGCCTCTTTCAACCCACGGACCTACTGCATCCCCTTCCTGGGGCCACTCAGGTTCTCTTACCACCACTTCCCTAAAGCCCTTCTTCACAGCCTTCCTCCCAACTCCCAGAGGCTACCTTCCCTTGCCTCTCTCAGAATCTACTTTTCCCGTACAGCTATCCTTCTGGCCTGTTCAGCAGAATATGGGCTCTGAGCTTATCCCTGCCACATATACCCTCCTACCTTTGAGCCTCCATTATCCTTTCTAGAGAATAAGAAAAGGGGAACCACTTAATGTTCTTGTGTAGACTTCCCCTTCCAGGTCTGAAGGTTTGGGTCTAAGGTATCTGTACCTATCCTCAAATCCACCCAAGCAGATCTCCCATCAGGAAGCTTGGGCCTCTCCTGCCAGCAGTCCACTCTCCCCAGCCATCCTTCTCTTCCCTTCAAGACATTCCCAGGGGACTCTAGCATCTACACCTTTCTTCCCAAGCCCACTGCCACCCCTGAGCCACCAAGCCCCACACTCCAGCGGGCCTGGGGCCCTGCCCCCTAGGACTCACCCTGATAGAGCAGACGGGTACCCTCTCCAAAGACATAGCGGCCCGAAAACCACATGGCACAGTAGTAGGTGCCCTCATCATCAGGGCCAGCATTCCCCACGGTGAGGCGTGCACCATTCTGGGCCAGATCCAGCTCTGCTAAGAAGCGGGGGTTCACACCCAAGCCATAGGTGGGAGGAGCCCCTACTCGCTGGCTCAGCAGGAAAGTGGGGCCATGCCCCACCAACTGCTGGTACCAAGACAAGACGTGAGCCCTCACAGGGCTGCCCCGCACCACACACTGGATCTGCGGGTTGCCTTGTCCACTCACCACCGAAGGCAGAGGCTGGAACAGAGAGGGCAGGAAGACCTCTGAGGCACCTGAGGAGGCAGAGAGGAGAGTGACCACTTGAAACAGCCTCAGAGTTATTTACTAAGTGCTTACTAGGAGCTTGGGTAGTAAAGGTATATATAGAAACATCAAAAGTTAAGATGAGGGAAGTAGATGTAGCTTCAATAAAGAAAAAGTAAATCTTTTTTAAAAGAAGTTAAGATGAACTAGCCACTACAATCTTAGAAGGAAAAGGTAATTATCAAAAGAAAACTAAGCAAAGGGATATGAGCAAGAGAACTCAAAAGAACTATGAATTCAGTAAGTATGAGCTTATGTATATTGGAATACCTACAAGAATGATCATTTTTTTTAATAATGGAGAAACTGAACAACTCTAATTAGAGGGTGTGGCAGTTGAGATTATGTTATGACTCAGAAAAAAAAGATTATGTTTGTAAACTATTCCTCCGGGTGTGATACCCTTTGATTGCATTAAACTCAGTTGGGGAGCTTTTGATTAGATTACTTAAGAAGACTGCTTTAGGGCTTTTGATAGGACTACATCAGTGAAGCATAACTCAGGCTTAGCCTCCGCCCCTTGCTGGGTCTGATATAAATGGACACACAGATACAGGAAAAAGGGAACTGCCGTGTTTGATTCTGCCATGTGAGAGAGAAGACTCCACTTTTGCCCAGAGTTGAGCTGCAAGGAGAGAGGCCCTAAGAGACAAGCTCTATGCCATATGAGAGAGGACTAGAAGATTGATGAAACTCAAAGCCAAGAGGCCCATGGAGCAGCTCAAGAAAAGGTGAGCCTTATTCCTGCTAGCTTGCAGCTAAAATCGGGAAGAGAGTGGAGCAGCTAAGCCTGAGGAAGGAAGCCCAGAGAAGGAAGGCAGAGACCAGGCAGGGATGCCCACCATCTTGCTTCAACATGTGGCAGCTGACTTTGGTGAGAAAGCACCTCTTATGGTGCCTTGAGCTGGGCTTTTCTCAGCCTTGGAGCTGTGAACTTTTACCCCAAATAAATATCTTTTATAAAAGCCGGCACATTTCTGGTCCTTTGCATCATCACCCCTTTAGCAAATACAGAGGGGAAGTTAAATTTTTTAATTGGACCACCCATTAAAAAGGAAAATGTAGCACTTTTGCTTCTGAGTAGGATGGAGTACTTTGCAGCTGAATAATGTTCCCAATGAGACTAATTTAGAAAAGCCAGATAAACAGATGGATTTTGTGGTTTAAATGAGTTTCAGAAGCAGCAATGACTAGACGGGTTAAGATTGTGAAGAGGCAAGCTGACAGCCTGCAGCCACTTGAACTCACTGTCTTTGGCAGGAGGCTAAGGATCTAGGCCAGGGATTCTTAACCTTTTTTGTTCCATGGACCCCTTACTAAGTCCACACTGTACTGTGTATTATTTAATAAACCTATCACACCCGCACCAACACATCCCCACAAGAATCATGTTTTTTTGAATTTCAGTTCAAGCTTACAGACCATTTGTTAAGAACCCCTGATCTAGGCTTTTCCCAGGCAGAAGGCTGCAGGTGGGTGACAAGTTAGCAGAGCTTTTGGTGATCTAACTGGTTAAAATTATAAAACTGAAAGCTTGAGAGATCTCAAATATTTGACCAGATATCAAGCCACTGGCTGCAACCTGAAAATGTACAAGATGGGAACATAAAAAGCTATGCCAAAAACTTCTGAAAAGAGCAGCAGAATCACAGTGCTGAGAACACAAAGATTAGTCTTTCAAAACAAGAGACCCCAGTGAATACATCAGACTTTCAGATGAAAGCCGGAGAAGGTGAGACCCAAAAACAGTACATGAGAGGTACATTGAAACCTATCAAAACTACATCCCAAAAAACAAACAAACAAACAAAAATACATCCCATAGAGGTCCGCGGTTCAAACCCCAGGCCTCCTTGACCCGTGTGGAGCTGGCCCATGCACAGTGCTGATGCACGCAGGGGTGTCCCCCACGCAGGGGAGCCCCACGCGCAAGGAGTGTGCCCCGTAAAGGAGAGCCGCCCAGCGCGAAAGAAAGTGCAGCCTGCCCAGGAATGGCACCGCACACACGGAGAGCTGACACAGCAAGATGATGCAACAAAAAGAAACACAGATTCCTGTGCCACTGACAACAACAGAAGCGGACAAAGAAGAACATGCAGCAAATAGACACAGAGAACAGACAATTAGGGTGGGGGGGAAGGGGAGAGAAATAAAAATAAATCTTTAAAAAAAAAAAATACATCCCATAAAATTCCACCTAGTAAATGTAGAAGAAATTTGGAATTAGAAAATTACCACTTGACAACCACCACAGTAATTACTATCAGGCAAGAAGCATCAATGAATGATAAAACAAATTGGTAAACATTTGCTGATTGTTTTGTTTGTAGAACAGGATATTCACATAGCCTCAAAGTACCTCCCTTCCACGTTACTAACTACAAAGAGGAAAAAAATAGTAGTTTATGGTGGGGGAAGTTTGGCAGACATGAGCGTAACCATGTGATCAAAGTTAACATCACCAATAATGGGACAGATGGACATCATGTGCCCCCTGATAGAAAGTCTGAAGTAAACCATGTCCTTTCCGTGGTATTCTGTCAAAAAGGCATAACCTGAATAATCAGACAAACCCAAACTGAGGACATTCTACAAAATAACAGCTGCAGTTTTAAAAGATGTTGTCATGAAAGACAAAGACTAAGGAACTGATCCAGATTAATGGTGACTAATGAGACATGGTAATAAATATAACATGTGATCCTGATTTGGATCCTAGACCAGAAAAAAAATTTTGTTTTCCTCTAAAGAATATTAGTGGGACAATTGGTGAACTTTGAATAAGATCTCTATATTAATATTTACCAATGTTAATTTCCTAATTTTGTAACTGTGTTACCTAAGAGAATATCCTTATTTTTACAAAATACCAACTTAGCGCTTAGGGATAAAGAAGGGACATTATTTTTGCAACTTACGGAGTTCAGGAAAAACAATAAGAGAAAATTATAAAGCAAAATGTAAAATGTTAATATTTGGGGAATCCAGGTGAAAGAAGGATACAGGAATTCTTTTTTGCAACTTTTCTATAAATCTGAAATTCCAGAATAAGTTTAAAATTAAATAATATCTACAGTAAGGAGCAAATGGACATCATTTGCCTCAAGTTGTGATTTCTTAAGAAAGGCAAAATATCATTTATGACTTGTGTAGTGTTTTAGTCAAAAATTCTTAAGTTGAAACATTTGAAAACCTCAGACAAACCAGTTAAGGAACATTCTATAAAATAACTGACCTGTATTCTTTTAAAAATGTCAAGGTCATGAAAGACAAAAGTTAAGGGATTGCTCCAGATTAAAAGAGGCTAAAGAATCATGAGAACTAAATGCCAATCATGTTCTGGACTGGATCCTGTATGAGAGGAAATTTTCCTGTAAAAGATATTATTGGGGGAAGCAGATGTGGCTCAAGAGATTGAGCTCCTGCCTACCACACGGGAGGTCCTTGGTTAGGTTTCCAGTACCTCCCAAAGAAGACAGCCAATGCGACAGGCACAGCAAGCTGGCGCAACAAGAGACACAAAAAGAAAAAACATGAGAGACACAGCAAAGCAGGGAGTGGAGGTTCCCAGTGCCCCCTAGAGAAGACGAGCAAGATGGCGAGCTGACACAACAAGAGACAAAAGAAAAATACAATGGCACACAGCAAAACAGGGAGTGGAGGTGGCTCAAGCTATTAGGTACCTCCTTCCCACATCAGAGGTCCTGGGTTCAGTTTCTGGTGCCTCCTAAATAAGGAAGATGAAAAGACAGCAAGTACAAACAAGGGGGTGGGGAGATATAAATAAGTCTTTTTTAGAAAGATATTATTGGGGCAATTGAATTGAAATATGAATCATAAATTTGCAGTTTGTACCTGAATTTGATTATTGTATCATGGTTATATATGAGAATATCCTTGTTTTTAGGAAACACTGAAGTATACGGTAAAAGGGCATGTTGTATACAACTTATTTTCAGTGGTTCATAAAAGTGTATGTGTGTGAGACAGAGTAATTTGGCAAAACTTTAAAAGCAAGTGAATCTGGATTAAACGTATATGAGCGTAATTTGAACTAGTCTTGGAACTTGTCTACAAGTTTGAAATTATTTCAGAATTTTTAAAAATTTAAGTTTAAAATGGACTCAGTTCAGTCCCTGATTGGTTAAAGATAATGAGCCCCTGCTATGTCCAAGGCAATCTTGAAAAACAACAGAGGTGGAGGACATACACTACCAGAGACCAAGACATTTGAAGGGTACAGTAATGAAGGCAGTGTGGTATTAGTGCAAGGATAGTCCAGTGGACCAGTGGAACAGAATGCAAAATCCAAAAACATACACGGTGACTTGGCTTACAACAAATGTGAGTCTGCAATGCTGTGAGGGAAAGGACCATCCTCTCATTAAATGGTGCTGGGTCAACTTGATATCTACTCTTGGCAAATCAAAACCAAAAATCCATAAGAGCTGTATTATACATCTAAATGTGGAAAGTAAAAAAAGTTTTCAGAAGAAAGCATAGAATATCTTTGTGAATATAAGGTAGGCAAAGAGTTCTTAATTTTTTTTTTTTTACTATTTACAAGAGACTCACTTTCTTTTCCTTTTATTTTTTTCCTTTTTTATTGACTTTTTTAAAAATAAATAGATCACACAGAACGTTTTGTTAAAAAACATAAGAGGAAAGCAGACTTGGCTCAACTGATAGGGTGTCCACCTACCATATGGAGGGTCCAGTGTTCGATCCCCAGGGCCTCTTGACCTGTGTGGTGAGCTGGCCCACGCACAGTGCTGATGCATGTAAGGAGTGCCATGCCATGCAAGGGTGTCCCCCACATAGAAGAGCCCCGTGTGCAAGGAGAGTGTCCCGCAAGGAGAGCCACCCCACACAAAAAAAGCGCAGCCTGCCCAGGAGTGGTGTCACACACAAGGAGAGCTGACACAGCAAGATGATGCAACAAAAAGAAACAGATTCCCAGTGCCACCGAGAAGCAAGTGGGCACAAAAGCAGACAGCTGGGGGCGGGGGGGAGGGGGGGAGGGGAGAGAAATAAAAAAAATAAATCTTTAAAAAAACCCAAAAACATGAGATTCCCATATACCCCACTCCCCACCCCACCCCCAAAAATGTTTATTATAAAGGAAAACTGTAAAATGAACATGAAAATCAAGAGCTTCTGTTTATCAAAAGACACCATTAGCAAGTATGAAAAGATAGAGCCAAAGAGTGGAAGATATTTGCAATACCTATACCCAACAGAGGACTTACATTTAGAGTATATAAAGAACCCCTACAAATCATTAAGGAAAAGTCATTGCTGGTGTGGGGTGTCTGTGGTGGGGGGCTGTGTGGGGAGGGGTGCACCTGGGGCATGCTTCTATGGAATATGAAGGGGTTCATGTGATCCTGGGGTGTTACCCACACAATAACTGACGAAAGGCTCTGGGCTGTGGGACCCCAGCTGGCTAACTAGGTCTGGGCCTCCCTATTCCCTGAAATACACAGTATTGAAATTAGGCCAATTAATAACCCTACAATGGCATCTAAGTAAGTGAAAGGAAGAGTTGCATATATCTGACTTTAAATCAAAAGCTAGAAATGATTGAGCTTAGGAAGAAGGCATGTCTAAAGCTGAGATAGGCCAAAAGCTAGACCTCTTGCACCAGAGTTAACCAAGTTGTGAATGCAAAGGAAAAGTTCTTGAAGGAAATTAAAAATGCTACTCCCGTAAACACACAAATGATAAGAAAGCAAAACAACCTATTGCTGATATGGAGAAAGTTTTAGTGGTCTGGATAGGAGATCAAACCAGCCACACTATTCCCTTAAACCAACGACTAATACAGAGCAAGGCCCTAACTCTCTTCAATTCTATGAAGGCTGAGAGAGGCGAGAAGGCTGCAGAAGAAAAGTTTGAAGCTAGCAGAGGGTAGTTCATGAGGTTTAAGGAAAGAAGCTGTCTCTATAACATAAAAGGGCAAAGTGAAGCAGCAAGTTATCCGGAAGATCTAAGATGCAGGCTACTTCATTGTTGTCTTTTTTTTTTTTTTAAGTTTTATTTATTTCTCTCCCTTTCCTCCCTATTGTCTGCTCTCTGTGACCATTCACTGTGTGTTCTGCGCCCGCTTGTATTATCAGGCGGCACCAGGAAACTGCGTCTCTTTTTTGTTGCATCATCTTGCTGCGTCAGCTCTCCATGTGTGTGGCACCACTCCTGGGCAGGGTGCACTTTTTTTGTCATGAGGGGCAGCTCTCCTTGTGGGGCACACTCCTTGTGCGTGGGGCTCCCCTACCCAGGGGCAGCCCTGTATGGCACAGCACTCCTTGCGCACGGCAGCACTGCGAATGGGCCAGCTCACCACATGGGCCAGGAGGCCCTGGGGATCGAACCCTGGACCCTCCATATGGTAGGCGGATGCTCCATCAGTTGAGCCACATCCATCTCCCTCATTGTTGTCTTATTTTAAGAAATTGCCACAGCCACCCCAGCCTTCAGCAACTATCACCCTGGTCAGTCAGCAGCCATCAACGAGGCAAGATCCTCCAGCAGCAAAAAGATTACAACTCAATGAAGGCTGACGATGGTTAGCATTTTCAGGAAGTTTTTTTTAATTAAGATTGAGGTGAAAAGTCTGGCTTTGAAATCTTCGTGGAGAACTATATCCTTCCTATCCTGAATCTGGTGTAATATTCTCATTACCTTATTAAAGTATTAAAAATGTTTTGAAGTAAAACAAACAAAAAAAAAACCCTGATGGAATATTGAAGTCACATCCTGGGGAGTCCTGCTGCATTCTCTAATAGTGTGGCAAGAATTTTTTTTTTTTTTTTTTTTTTTGAGGTACTGGGACCTTGCATGTGGAAAACTGGCACTCAACCGCCAAGCCACATCGGCTCCCCTCAGTTTGTCCTCTCATTTGTTTGCTCGTTGCTTGTCTTTGTTTTCAGTAAGAACTGGAGACCAGCCCGGAACCTTCTGTGTGAGAAACAGGTGCTCAACCACTTGAGTCACATCCGCCCCCTAGGCCCTTGATATTGATGCTTGTACTTATGAACCTTGTTCTTGTGAAATTGAAACTTAGTCTAGTATTATATGTTGCCTAAGAGTTACCTCCTCAAAGCCTCCTTTTTGTTCAAATGTGACCTCCCTCTAAGCCAAACTCAATGCACAGACACACTACCTTCCCTCAGGTGTGTGCCGTGACCCCCGGGATGAGCCTCCTTAGCACCAAGGGATTATTACCAAGCACCAACTGGAGATGCATTTGGAAAATGAGCAAAGGGAGGAAATATTAAATATAAATGAGTTTTTATGGCTAAGAGACTTCAAAGTGATTTGGGAGGTCGTTCCAGAGGTTACCCTTATGCAAGTCTCGGGAGGACCTCACCGACTGCCACAGTAAACGGTGCCTCAAGCTGGGGTGCTCCTGAGGGCTTTAGAGACATCTAGACACTATAGGCAGGGCAGACAACTCCAGGAAATCAGCACCCCATTTGTGGCCCTCACCTTGGAATATATGATAACCTATCTCCCCAATGTATCAGAGTTAGACTCATTTATAATTTCCCTATACATGGATCTTCTGAGCCCCTTTCATTTGAACCTATAATTAGCACTACACCCATTAAATATATATCAAGACTTAAATCTTCTGGCTGTTTTTATGCCAATTGAGCCCTGAATCTTAGTAGAGTTGCAGCTAACACCTACTCTCCAGTTCATCAGACTCACCCAGGACAACTAACAAATGGGTGATGATGGACAACCCCCTTCCCAAAAGCAGAGAGTATCTACAACGGCAAGCAAGGCAGTTCCACCCAACTGCCCCATGGGCTCTAAGGCCCTCTCAGTTGGAAGCAAAGTGGGCATCACCATCCCCAGATCATCAAGATTGAGGAACGAACAAACATAAAGTAGTAATGCAACTATGGACTAAAGCAGATTTATTCTAGTATCGGAAGAACTTGTAACATTGATATCAAGGCAGTGGTCACCAGAGGTTCTGAGGGGAGGGAGAGGGACGCATAGGTGTAACATGGGGCATTTGGGGACACTGGAATTGTTCTGCATGATATTGCAGTGACAGGTACAAGGCATAATGTCAAAACCTATAAAATCATGCAGTGTAAAGTATAAACCATAATGTAAACTATAGACCATCCTTAGTAGCAATGCTTCAATATGAGTTCATCACCTGCAACAAATGTACCACACTAATGAAAAATGTTAATGGAGGAAGTGGGGGGGCATGGCTATATGGAATCCTTTATATTTTCGATGTAACATTTATGCAATCTAAAGCTTCTGTAAAAATAAAAAGTGAAACAAACCAATAAAAAAAATGGGCAAAAGATTTGAACAGTGCCTTCACAAAATAGGATGTCTGAATGGTCAATAACCATGAAAAGATGTTCTCTCTCGGTCAGGAGGGAAACACAAATGAGGACTAACAATGAGGTAAAGTGCACACACCTGACTGGCTAAAATGGAGATGACACTACCTAGCTGTGGCAGAGAGGTGGCGCAATCAGAATTCTCATACATATGTATTTGACTGTTTTTATTCATGTTCCGAAGTCCGGAAGGCTATATATGAAACCGTTAGGATTATGGGAGGCCTTATCGTTTTTCTACTCCTGTTTAATTGCATTTTTCATGCTCAGCTATTACAATCAGAAAAAAATAGTGGCTTTACGGAGAGCATAAGCCTCTTTCCCCCACCACACACAAACACCGTCACCTCTGCCACGTCTCGCGACCTTTCTGCAGCTCTAAGCCCTGACCACTTCCTTCTCCAAGGCCCCTGTCTGTCCTCCCCCACCCCTCCCACCTGCCCCCTCAGCCCCTCCACTCCTGTGGCTTCTCCCTCACCCTCTCTCCTGTCTCGTGAAAGTGCACCCAGGGGAGCCCTTCAGTTACTCTCTAGTTTCACCTCCACGAAATGACGGTGAGGGAGACCCCTCCTTGCCATTCCCCTCCCAGCAGGTGCGAGCTGCCTGCAGACAGGTGGCATGTCCCCCCCAGGTCTGCCCAGGGGCCTGGTCCTGCAGGCTCCTCCTGCACAGCATCTTCCCACCCTCCACAGCCAGGGGCCGGCTCCCCTCCTGCCTCCCACCCCGGCCGGGCAGCGTCCTCCCCGGCACCCCGCTGCCCGCCTCTCCCGCCCGGGCTGGCTGCCTCCCCAGGCCCCTGGGATCAAGCTCCACCGTCCCCAGCCTGAGTGACTTTGGACAAGTTATTGACGCCCCAGGCTTCAGTGTCCTCACCTGTGAAGTGTGGGTGCCAGACCTTACCTCACAGCTGTCCTACGGGAACGAGGGACCTCCCAGCACAGGGGGCCTGCTTGGCTGGGGTCGCCTGGCTCTACGTTGCAGTGACACTTCAGGGGACAGCATTGCACAGGGGAGCCCTAGGCCGCCGCAGCCCCTGGCGCGGCTCCCCCTGTCCCTCAGCGCCCCTTCCCCAGCCCTCCCGGCCCACCCAGTCCAGCCCCGGCAGCCCGGCCGCCCGCGTCCGCCGCAGGCCTCTCGGCCCCGTCGCTCTGCCTTCTCTCGGCCGTGAACTTACCGGGGTAAGGCAGCCACAGGGGCGGGCAGCCCCCAGCCCCTGGCCTCCCGTCTGCCACCGACTGTCCCCGCCTAAGAGACACGCGGGCTCCCACACCAGAGCTTGTCTCCTGAGCACCCCCCGCCCCACACCCCCGCATCTAACAGGGGCAAGGAGAAGGGGGCCTCACCCGAGGCGGAGAGCAGCAGCAGCAGCAGCAGGGCCCGGCCAGGCTGGGGCGCGGGGGCTCCCCTGGGAAGCCCGGCACGGGGGCCCGTCTCCATGTCAGCCCGCGACCCGGGGTGCCGCTCCTACTCGCAAATCAGCCCTCCCTGCGGCCCAGGACCGGAGCTCGGTGTCAGCTTCCTCCCCGCTGTGGAGGGGGGCGTCGGTGGGCCACCCGCAGTATCCGGGTCTCCTGGAAAGCCCCTGGGCTGGGCCTGGGGCGCAGGGCACGTCTGAGCGCTGAGGTGACGCAGAGGACAACTTCAGGTGCCAAGAACAGAAACCCAAGGGCAGCTGGCTTCCGCGGGGGCGATTTAGCCCCCCATGACACCAAAAAGCGCCCAGGAGGCCCCGGCTTTAGGCACGGCTGGATCCAAGGCCTTCAACAGCGTGGTCAGAAATCCATCCCTCTCTGCTCTCCCCTTCCCGCTCCTTCTCAGGTGGGCGCTCCACCAGGCGTGCCAGGCCCATGTCTACCTGCCTGGCCTCATCAGCAGGAAGCAAGGACTTTTCCTGGAGTTAGAGCAACGCTCCAAGGCCGGTGCTGAACTAACCTGGCTCTCCCAAGCCAATCACTCTGGCCAGTGGCCTGGCCAGGCCTGGGTCACTTGTGCCCCTCTGGAAGTTGGAGGTAGGGGTGGGACACTGTCCCCTGACCTTTGTGGACTTCAAATGGCAACATGGTGGTTCTCAGAAGAAAGCTGGATTGCTGATACCAAATGAACAGAGAATGGACTCTGGACAGAAGTCTACCTGTCCCAAGGGACAAAGATAGGCATAAGAAGGGTGGATCTACCCCTGCCCAAAGTGGAGGCACTACAGCCGCTCTGCTGGCCCCTCCTGCTTCCCAGGTCAGCAGCTGTGCCTCGACCTCCCCCACAGCACCTCCACTGCACAGCCTCTCCCGTTGCCCCCAGAACGGCACCTCCACCATTGGACTACCTGGATTTGAAACCTCTCTCCTCTTCCGAGCTCTCAGTAATTGGCCAACTTCCTTACCCTCTTCGAGCCTTAATTTTATCTTCTCTAAAATGGGAATAGGCTTAAGATGATTCATATACAGAACGCAGCCTGGCCCCAGCTATTACTGTTGTCACCACGTGTTGCCTGATAGCTGCAGGGACATAAAAACACCTTCCCCCGTTCTCTCCCACGGAGCTTTCTGCACAGCTCCTGCTGGAAAGGCACTGGGTATGTGGAGGGGGGTTGGCTACTACCTCTTGTTCTAGGGGATTTACAAACATAAAATCATTTGGGTTTTTAAATCCTGGCTTTTCTCCTTACAGGTGTGTGTTGCCAGGCAAATTGTTCTACCTTTGAACCTGCTTCTTGTCCCCAGATCAGGGGTGACACTGTCTACCAAAAAGGGACAATGCAGTGGTGTTTTAAGGCACCATCCTGGAACAAGTGAGCCCCTGGTAAATAGGAGCTATTAACACCAATAAAACCTACCCTGTGATGTGACTGGTAGCAGCTGACTCAGGAAGGAGACACAAGGGTGGAAGGGCAACTTTTCAATGTACACTTTGAGTCATTTGAACTTTGTATTATCTACATTGTTTTTAAAAATAAATGTTAATTTTAATAATTTTTTTAAAAGAATCTTATGTTTATTTTCTGGCCAAATTTTAATTAAAATTTTTTTAACAAATCAATTTTATTGATATAAAGCATACAAAAAAATAAGGCATACAATTCATCCAAAGTGTACAATCAGTGGTATTTGGTATAATCACAAAGTCGTGCATTCATCACCTCAGTCATCATTAGCCCTTTTTCATTATTTCAACAATAATAATAAACAAAAAACAAATAAACAAGAAAATTCTTCACCCCTCAATCTCTTTATGCTTCTTCTGCTGAACATAGCTGCTATTTCTGGCTATTCTTGCACCATTACTTCCTGATGAAGCAGTTTTACTGAGATATATTCATATACCATACAATCTATCGAAAGTGTATAATCAATGGCTTTTAGGATAATCGCAATGTTGTGCACTTGTGATCACAAAAAAATTTTAGAATAATTTCATTATTCCACAAAGAAAATCTCCACACTCCCTTAGCAGCCTTTCCCCAGCCCTACATAATCACTAATCTAACTTCATCTTTATAAATTGATTTATATTTATATTTTAATAAATTTTAATTAAAGTAATAAACTCACATTATAATCAATAAAAATAAAATTGAAAAATGAGCTAACTTTTATTGTGTGCCAGGTAAGTGTTTTTTATCCCATTTTATAGATGATGAAACTGAGTCTCAAAGACTGGAATGACTTGCGCAGGATCACACAGCCTTCAAGAGCCAGAGCCAGGATGAGGCCCCAGTTCTGCTTGACTCCGGCGCCCATGGCCTTTTCCTGCCCACACTGTCTCATCCTGGTAAGCAGCGCTGAGATAGTCAGGCATCAATAACCGATGGGAAGGACTCCGTGAAACTGGCTTCCCAGGGAGAAGCTGGCCACAGCCCTAAGATCTCGGAGGATGGGTTGTCTCCTCTGGAAATCTTCCAGGAGGGTGTCCCTGGCCTTCCTGTCTTCCCACATTTGCTGCCTCCCTTAGAAAGCAGCTGTGTCTAGACCTGAGCAGACCTCTTCAGAGGAGCAGACGGCCTGTGGCCACCCCCTCCCAGGTCCCACTAACTCATGGTCTCATTTCCAGAGCCCGAGTGGTGACTGGGGGCAGTTTGGGTGGACTTTAGCCCTAAGGGGAGTCCTCAAATCCCCACTTCTCAATAACCCTACTTAATTTCTACATAGATATTTTGCAGTGGCCACTGGTCAGAGTTGCATTTCTCACCACACCTGTACCACAGTCTTCCCCCTGATAGCCCAATAGAAATGCAATCCAAGAATTCTAGGAAGCAACTAAATTTTAGAAGGTTGGGAGCATATTGTAGGACCTAAAATAGCTCCCCTGCTCTTGCCAGATATGCCCACCACACAGCAGGAAAGCTCCACTCAGCTGATTCCACTGTCCCCTGGGTCAGCTGCACTCCACCCAGCCCACAACTGAACAGGCCTCACCTCCTTACCAGCCCACAAAACTATTCGAATAAGTCAGTCACATTCTGCTGTGGGAACAGGGGTCACCTCGCCCTTTTGTTACCACAAAGCCTGCCTCTCAAAGCTCTTGCTGGTTCACTCTGCTCCTGAGTGCAACCTTTCATGGCCCTGCATGGTCTGCTGTGTCTTCCTTCTTCCCCCAGGCTATGAGTATATATGACTGATAAATCGCTGCCCATCTCATCTGTCTGGCGTTGGGTGTTTCGCCATCTCATACTGTTCAAGGTGGGATATCACTCTGTATTAGTCAGCCAAAGAGGTGCTGATGCAAAGTACCAGAAATCTGTTGGCTTTTATAAAGGGTACTTACATGGGTAAAATCTTACAGTTACAAGACCTTGAAAAGTCCAATTCAGGGTTGCTTTCTCACCAAAGTCAGTTGCCATGTGTTGAAGCAAGATGGCAGGTGATCTCTTCCTGGTCTCTTGGGCTTTCTCAGCTGCTCAGCTGCTCTGTTCTAAAAACTATCAGGTAAATGGCTCATCTCTCTTCCTGGGACTTTCTCTTCCTGTTCGAGTTTCTCTTTTCTGTCACATGACAGGACCAAAATGAACAAGGCCTCTCCTCTTCCATGTGTCTTCTTGAGTGAGTGTCCATTTCTATCAGCCCATTGAGGGGGCAGGGACTCAGCCTGAGTCATGCCCTACTGATGTGGTCAAATCAAAGCTCTAAGCCTAAAAGGTAATTTAATCAAGACATGTCAGCTGAATCTAATGTATTCAAAGTGTATCACACCCAGAGGAACAGATAAGTTTACAAGCGTAATCTCTGGTTTTGGGATTCATAAATAATCTCAGACTGCCACAGCCTCTCTCACCAGCACGTTGAAGAGGAGGTGAATGAAGCTGGGGGCGCCTATCCCAAGGACACACTTCGAGTCAGCAGGGCGCAGGCTCTCCGCCCAGCGTCCTTCTCCCTGGAGCTCTCACTGAGCACCCAGCCCCTTGCGAGGAATTAGAAAACAAGCCACAAAAACAAAGACGCTGCCTGCTAGTGCTTGTGAACGTCCCTGCCAAGAGGAAAGGACAGAACGAGGACCAGAGCACCAGATCCATATCAAAAGGGCAGCGGAGGGGACCAAGCTTTGTTCACTACAGGTCCATCACCAAAGCAGAGGTGTGGTGGAAACCATCGTTAAATGTTCTCTTTTTTTGGTGGGGGGGGAGGTTCCTGGGGGCCGGGGATTGAACCCAGGACTTTGTGTATGGGAAGCCGGCGCTCAACCACTGAGCCTCACTGGCTTCCCTGAGTTGGTTTTATCATTTGTTTTGCTTGTTGTTTGTTTGTTTGTTTGTTTTCAGGAGGTCCTGGGAGCCAAACCCGGGACCTCCCATGTGGGAGGTAGGAGCTCAATTGCCTGAGCCACATCCACTCCCCATCATTAAAACTTAAGCCGAAACAGAGAAGGAAAAGACCCATATTAACATTGTCCTCATTGAGCACAT
This sequence comes from Dasypus novemcinctus, assembly GCF_030445035.2. NCBI lineage: Eukaryota > Metazoa > Chordata > Mammalia > Cingulata > Dasypodidae > Dasypus > Dasypus novemcinctus. The sequence continues at coordinate 15,439,720 of NC_080690.1, forward strand.
AGATTCAGGCAAGTTCTTCGCTCCTGGGCACCTGATCTACAAGTGTGGTGGAACTGACGAAAGAACCATTGGAAAATTTGAGAAGGAAGCTGCTGAGATGGCAAAGTGTTCCTTCAAGTATGCCTGGGTCTTAGATCAACTGAAAGCTGGACATAAGCGTGCTAACACCGCTGATATCCTCCTGGGGTGGGGCTGAGTCCAGCAAGCATTACCTGCCAATCACTAAAGCCCCAGGACACAGGGACTTTATCAAAACCGTCATCACAGGCTGACTGCACTGTCCTGGCTGCTGCCGCCGGGGCTGGTGGGATTGGGGCTGGCACCTCCAAGCGTGGGCAGGCCTGCAGGCGTGAAACAAACTACTGGTGTAAAAATGGATTCCACTGAGCCACCCGGCAGCCAGAAGAGAGGTGAGGAAATTGTTAAGCAAGTCAGCACCTACATTAAGAAACTTGGGGGAAGCAGACTTGGCCCAGTGGTTAGGGCGTCCGTCTACCACATGGGAGGTCAGCGGTTCAAACCCCAGGCCTCCTTGACCCGTGTGGAGCTGGCCCATATGCAGTGCTGATGCGCGCAAGGAGTGCCCTGCCATGCAGGGGTGTCCCCGCGTAGGGGAGCCCCACGCGCAAGGAGTGCACCCCGTAAGGAATGCCGCCCAGCATGAAAGGAAAGTGCAGCTTGCCCAAGAATGGTGCTGCACACACGGAGAGCTGACACAAGATGACGCAACAAAAAGAGACAGATTCCTGGTGCCTCTGATAAAGATAGAAGAAGTCACAGAGGCGCACACAGCGAATGGACACAGAGAGCAGACAACTGGGGAGGGGGGAAGGGGAGAGAAATTTAAAAAAAAAAAAAAAGAAAATTGGCTCCCATCCCAACACAGCAGCATTTGTGCCAGTTTCTGATTGGAAAGGTGACAACGTGCTGGAGCCAAGTGCTAACTTGGTCCAAGGGATGGAAAGTCACCCTGTAGGAGGGCAGTGTCCGTGAACCCATGCTGCTTGAAGCTCTGGACTGCATCCTGCCACCCACTTGGCCAGCTGACAAGCCCTTGCATCTGCCCCTCCAATAGGTCTGTAAAATTGGTGGTCCCGTGGTCTTGGCATACTCTCTACCAGTACTCTCAGACCAGGCGTGGTGGTCACCTTTGCTCCAGTCAAGCTACAACAGCAGTCTGTCGAAATGCACCATGAAGCTAGGAGCGAAGCTCTTTCTGGGGACAACGTGGGCTTCCATGCCAAAAACATGTTGCACCACTGAATGGACTCGGGGAGAGCGTAAACTACAATGTAAACTAATATCCGTGCGGTGCAGCAGTGCTCCAAAATGTATCCGCCAAATGCAGTGGATGTGCCACCCTGATGAAAGAGGCTGTTGATGTGGGAGGAGTGGGGTGGGGGGGGGGTGGGGGGTATATGGGAACCTCTTATATTTTTTGAAGGTAACATTTTTTGTGATCCATGTATTTTCAAAAAAATACAATAAAAATAAAAAAGAAAACATGTTGTAAAAGATGTTCATTGTGGCAACTTGGCTGCCGACAGCAAAAATGACCCACCAATGGAAGCAGCTGGCTTCACTGCTCAGGTGATGATCCCAAACCATCCAGGCCAAATCAGTGCTGCCCGTGCACCTGGCTGGATCGTTGCCCAGCTCACGTTGCTTGCAAGTTTGCTGAGCTAAAGGAGAAGATTGATTGATTGCCATTCCGGTAAGAAGCTGGAAGCTGGCCCCAAATTCCTGAAATCTGGTGATGCTGCCATCAGTGATAGGGTTCCTGGCAAGCCGTGTCCATAGCTCCTCCGACTCTTCCTCGGGGTCGTTTTGCTGTTTGTGATATGGGTGTCATCGTGTCATCAAGACAGTGGACAAGAAGGCTGCTGGAGCCGACCAGTCACCAAGTCTGCCCAAGAAGCTCAGAAGTCTAAATGAAAATTATCCATAACACCGCCAACCCATCTTAATCAGTGATGCAAGAAGGGTCTCTGAACTGTTGGTCTCAAATGGCATTTACATTTAAAGACAGTTAATGATAACTATGCATCGTAAAACCTCCAGAAGAGAAGGAAGGTTTTGTGGACCATTTGTTTCTTTTGTGTGGCAGTTTTAAATTTAAGTTTGTAAAATCAGTCCTTTTAAATGGAAACAACTGACCAGAAATCTGTCACAGAATGTTGAGACCCATTAAAACAAAGTTTAATGGGAAAGAAATCAGGTAAGCAAAGGTTATCCCATCACAACATTCTCCAGCTTTCACCATCCCATGGCAGGGAGGCTCTGCGCACAAGTCCTGGGTACCTGCCCTGCAAAGGATGGTGCCTGCTGCCAACACAACACGATCCGCTGGCTACACTGGTGTCAGAGATCAGCACCTAATTTTTTTAAAGCTTTATTGAGATATAATTTACATACGTTACAATTCACTTCATTTCATGTGTACTATTCAATGGCTTTTTGCATTGTGCAACCATCACCACAATCAATTTTAGAACATTTTCATCATCTCAAAAAGAAACCCTCTGTCCATTAGCCGTCACCCTCATTTCTCCCCAAGACCCCACTCTCTCCACTTCCTGGAAAACACTAATCTACTGTCTCTATAGATTTCCCAATTCTATATAATTCTATATGGACTTCCATATAAATGGAATCATGCAACATGTGACCTTTTGTATCTGTCATCTTTCATTGAGCATAATGTTTTCAAGGTTCATCCATGTCACAGCATGTATCAGGACTTCCTTCCTTTTCATGGCCAAATAATATTCCATTGTATGGAGAAACCACATTTTATTTATCTGTTCATCTGTTGATGGACATTGGGTTATTTCCACTTTGTAGCTATTATGAATGATGCCGCTAGGTACATCTGTGTACATGTTTTGGCATCTAATTTGTAAAACTTATTTACAGCAGCTCAGTTACTCAATGGGCCACTGACTTAATCACCGTTCTATAAAGGAACGTGCTAAGTCCCAGACGGCGCCCATAGTAAGCCAGCCATGACATGGCAGCTCAGGAGCAAGCGTGGGGCTAGCGCCTTCCAGGAAGAGGAGAAAGCACTGTGACGGGGACTGCTGGCGGCTGCCAGCCGAGAGTTTTCTGTTGCTTTCCCTCTGCCATGGAGAAAAAAGAAAACTGTGAAAACAGTTTGTAGGTGCATTGCAACTTTGGTTTGAACTTCAAAGAGCCTCCAACAGGGAAGCGGATGTGGCTCAAGTGATAAGGCCTCCATCTAACATATGGGAGGACCCGGCTTCCATCCCTGGGGCCTCAGGTGAAAAAGAAGAAGAGAAAGCGTGCCTGTGTGACAAACCAGTGCCTGCGCGATGAGCCAAGGGCCCGCGCAGCAAGCCAAGTGCCCGTGCAGTGAGCCAGTGCCCACGCAAGTAAGTCACGCACCAAGATGATGCAACAAAAGAGAGACAAAGGGGAGAGTCAATGAAGCACAGCAGAAAGCAGGAACTGAGGTGGTGCAATTGACAGGGAACTTCTCTCTACATCAGAGGTCCCCAGGATTGAGTCCCAGTGAATCCTAGAGAAGAAAGACGAGAAGACAAAAAGAGAAATAGATACAGAAGACCACACAGTGAATGGACAAAGGCAGCAAAAAAAAAAAAGGCAGGGGAGGGAGAGGGGAAGAAAAAAAATAACAGGTTACCAGAACGGCTGTCAGCCTGAACCTCTGCAGTTAGCTGCTTCCTAGGACGTATTCAGTTTTCATTTCTTTTTCAGTTACAATTTGTTGCACTCAGCTCTAGTTGCCTCTTATGAGGAAGAAAGCATCTATCGAGTCTCCTAACTGAAGAAAATGCCATTAAGCATAAATTGATTAATGTGAACAGAGTACCGAGGGATTGGAGTGAGTTCGAAGAGTCAACTCCAGAATCAGTGGCATGTGGACGAACAGGCGGAGTAAGGGAAGGGCGGGCAGCGCCACGGCCTTGAGACTTCAGGGAAAGGTCAGGTCGAGTCACTTAGCAGCTCATGGCAGGACACGCAGGAAACCATCTGAAAAGCAATGTCCCTGGAACTCCAAGGTAGGGGCTCCTTAGTGTGGGGCGTGGGGTGTCGTGGTAAGGGCAGGCATCCTCAAGGTGGGCAGATCATCAACAGAACTGTCAAGGTGTCCACAGGGGCAGCTGTGCAAGGGCTCCAATGATGCCTGAGGGGAAAAGAATACTCTGAGACGTGACCGAGGTCAGGTGTGAAAGAGGAAACCCACAGCAGAGGAGGGCTGTTATAACTGATCAACCCACAGATAAAGCGGGAGCCGCTTGAAGTAAACACTGACAGTCAGCTGCCATCAAAGAGCTTCAAACCAAACCCCAAGGGGAAGGAGAGAAAGAAAAGCAAGAATCTACATTTTAAAAATAAGCAAATTTTAAGAGAAGTATTGCTTGAAAGAATAAAGCACACACAAACATCACTATGTCCAAAAAAAATGTGTATAAGAAGGGAAATGCTACTCTTAAGATTTATGCTTTTCGTTGTACATAAATAAATATATATGCACAAACAAATATTGAACTCCAATTAATGATATGAAAGCTGAAGTATTTGGAGGCGGGGTGCCCACTTCCATTATACAGGAGAAACCTCCTAAAAAGACAATCCTCCCGCAAATAATTATACACTCTGGACAAAATATAAAAAACAGAAATAAAAAGCCCAGCTATATCAAGGTTCTGAACAAAAGCAGACAATTTTTGGAGAGGAGTCAAAACTTGGAACAAGCAATTTGCAGCATCCCCAGCTAAAACTCCCACAGAAAAACCCACCTACATGTTTCTGAAACAAAGGAATGCGCGGCTATAACCCAGGCTGCTAGACAGTGAGGAGGAGCCTCAGAAAGAGCGAGCCTAGGAAAGGGGGCTCTTAATCCCACGTTTAAACTGAGCCCAAGATTCTGGCTGACCCTGGAAATACGCACACACACGGCAAACTAGAAGCACCTTGCAACTAAGGTTTAGATCATTGAATTGAGGTCTGAGCCACAACCCATCACAGGCACGAGAATCTGCACTTTGAATGTAACAGACCTAATTGACTGCTGAGACAGAAATATTAACATGCTTAGGAGCCATATTCCAGAATTTAGAATCTATGCAATAAAACATTCACAATGTCCAGCATACAATCACAAATTTTTCAACATATGAAAAGCCTAGAAAATATGGCTCAATCTTGAGGAAAAAGACATTCAGCAGACACCAACTCCAAATGACTCAAATACTGGAATTGCCTGACAAGAACATTAAAGCATCTACTGCGGGTTGAACCTGAGACTTTGTACATGCTAGGCAGGCAGGCACTCAGCCGCTGAGCTACACCCACTCTGCAAGGAAAATATGCTTTTAATGAATAAAAATTAAGATATCTCAGCAGATAAATAGAAAAAGTGGGCAATTTAGAACTAAAAGGACAATATCTGAAATTTAAAACATAATCCCCAGATGGGTTTAACTAGTACCAGTGAAATGAGAGAGAAAAGAGGCAGTGAAGATGAATAAATAGAACTCATCAAATATGAAGAAGGCAGAAAAACGATGGAAGGAGATGAAAGAGAATGTGACAGGAGAAAATATCTGAAGAGTAACTGAAAATGTTCAAAATTTAGTGAAAGACAAACATTATAGATTAAAGAGACTCAATAACCCTAATCAGGATAAATTTGAAGAGAGTGATGTCTAAGCACCTCAAACTCAAACTGCTGCAAACTAAAGATAAAGAGGCAATCTTGAAAATAACCAGAGAAAAACAACAAATTTTGTACAATGATTTGAACCATCACAAACCTTTCATCCAGAAATCATGGAGGCTCAAAATTATAAAGAGAATTTATGAAAAACCCACAGCAGATATCATACTCAATTGTGAAAGACTGGAAGTTTTCCCCCCTAAGGTCGGGAACAAGGCAAGGATGTCTGTTGTCACCACTGTTATTCAACATTGTACTGGAAGATCTAGCCAGGGCAATCAGGCCAGAGAAAGAACTAACAGGCAATTGGAATTGGAAAATTGGAAAAAAATTGGAAAAAAAAAAAAGTCAAATGAGCCCCATTTACAAATGACATGATCCTATATATAGAAAATCCAAAAGAATCCACAAGAAAGCTACTAGAACTAATAAACGAATTCAGCAAGATTACAAGATACGTGATAACACAGAAGTCAGGTGGATTCCTATACACCAGTAATGAACAATGTGAAAAGGAAATCAAGAAAACGATTTCACTTACCATAGCATCTAAAATAATAAAATACCTAGGAATAAATTTAACCAAGGAGGTGAAAGACTTGTGCACTGAAAACTACAAAACATTGCTGAAAGAAATTTATTTTATTATTTTTTTGAAGATTTATTTTTTTAATTTATTTCTCTCCCCTTCCCCAGCCCCCCCAGTTGTCTGCTCTCTGTGTCCATTCGCTGTGTTCTTCTGTGACCGCTTCTATCCTTATCAGCGGCACCGGGAATCTGTGTTTCTTTTTGTTGTGTCATCTTGCTGTGTCAGCTCTCCATGTGTGCAGCACCATTCCTGGGCAGGCTGCACTTTCTTTCATGCTGGGTGGCTCTCCTTATGGGGCGCACTCCTTGCACGTGGGGCTCCCCTACACGGGGGACACCCCTGTGTGGCACGGCACTCCTTGTGCACATCAACACTGCATGTGGGCCAGCTCCACACGGGTCAAGGAGGCCCGGGGTTTGAACCGGGGACCGCGATGTGGTAGGCGGACGCCCTAACCACTGGGCCAAGTCTGCGTCCCTGAAAGAAATTTAAAAAGACCTAAATAACTGGAAAAATTTCCAATGTTCATGGATCAGAAGTCTTATTATTGTTTATAAAACTCCTAAAGTGATCTACAAAATCAATGCAATCCCTACCAAAATTCCAGCAGCCTTTTTTTTTCCAGAAATGGAAAAGCTGATCCTCAAATTCATATGGAATTGCAAAGGACTCTGAATAGCCAAAAACATCTTGAAAAGGAAGAACAACGTTGGAGGACTCAACACTTCCCAATTTCAAAACTTTCAACAAGTCTGCAGTAATTAAAACTGAGGCATGGGAAGTGGATGTGGCTCAACTGATAAAGCATCCACCTACCACATGGGAGGTCCAGGGTTCAAACCCAGGGCCTCCTGGCATGTGTGGTGAACTGGGCCACAAGCAGTGCTGATGCGTGCAAGGAGTGCCATGCCACACAGGGGTGGCCCCCGCGTAGAGGAGAGAAATTTAAAAAAAAGAAAAAACTACAGTATGCATAATGATAGACATGTAGACTAAGGCAATGGAATTGAGGGTCCAGAGATAAATCCACACATCTATGGCTAGTTGATTTTTGACAGGGGTGCCAAGTCCATTCAATGGGGAATGAGACTATTGTCTTTCCAACAAATGGTGCTGGGACGACTGGAACTCAACAGGCAAAGGAATGAATGTGGACCCTTAATTCCCATCATATACAAAAATTAGTTCAAAATGGAGTAACAACTATATGTAAGAGCTAATACTATAAAACTCTTACAAGAAACCATAGGGAAATATCTTCAGGACCTTGCAGGAGACAGTGGATTTTCAGACTTTACACCAATAACGCAAGCAACAAAAGAAAAAATAGACAAAATGGACTTTGTCAAACTTAAAAATTTTGTGCATTAAAGAACATTATCAAGAAAGTGAAAAGACAACCTACAGAAAGGGAGAAGATGTTTGCAAATCATACAGTCAAGAGTTAATACCAGGGAAGTGGATGTAGCTCAAGTGATAGAGTTTCTGCCTACCATATGGGAGGACTCGGGTTCGATCCCTGGTGAAAAAGAAGAGAAAACGAATGCCCAAATGGCGAGCCAGTACCCATGCCAGTGCCCGCACAAGTGAGTCACACAGCAAGATGATGACGCATCAAAAGAGAGACAAGGGGAGAGTCAAGGTGAAGTGCAGCCGAACCAAGAACTGAGGTGGCACAATTGACAGGGAACCTCTCTCCCCATCAGAGGTCTCCAGGATCGAATCCCAGTGACTCCTAGAGGAGAGAACATGAGAAGAGAAAACAACACAGACAGAAAAAACAGCAGGGCAGGACGAGGGGAAGGGTGGGGAGGAAATAAATAATTCTTTAAAAAAAAAAAAAAGAGTTAATACCAGAACAAGCTGTAAGAGTTTGATTACCCCTGGGGAATGAGAATTGCAAGGGTGGGTGCATGGGGTTTTTCCTTATAAGCCTTGTAGTTCTATTGACTTAAAACGAGGGTCTGTATTACTTTCATAATAAATAAAAGCTAAATTCTAAAAATTAGTTCCCGGAAGTTGGTGCTTAATCCATAAGGGAAATAATAAGCAGGTCCTCCGTGAGTCAGCCTCTCTGAGGCTGGTCTCGGGTTGGGCCTTCAGGTGAAAGACCAGAGCCGCCCAGGGCTGGCTCCCTTAGGTCAGGGCTGCTTCTCTTTGGAGGGCTCCTGGCTGCTGCGGTGGGGGCCGGGCTCACCCTGTAGAGTCTTGGGAGCCTCCCTCCTGCAGGGATGGGGCTGGAAGGTGGCAGGGAGCTGGGGCGGCTCCTCATGGCCTCCGACTGGCTGGGCAGCTGCAGCTGGAGAGGTGGAAGCCCCCTGCCCTGGCTAGGAAAGGAGAATTTAACATCTGAGATGAGGTATTGTGACAGGTCATATGGAGTCTGTGTCTTAATTTATTACCTGAAGATGGGGCTACTCTTACTGAGAAGAGTATGGGAACAAGATATTTATAAAACATTTTGAGAAGAAAAGATGGCGCCCATAACAAGCAAGTGTGTTGTCAGGCCCAGAGCTCTGGACTAAGCTGATTTGAAGAGGAGAGTGGCATCCTGTCTTCTACAACTATACATTTCCCTATATATTTTTGAAGCATCCCATAAATTTTAATATGTGTTACTTTTATTTTCATTCAGCTCAAGACCTCTTTCTAATTTCCCATGATTTCATCTTTGATTCACGGTGTTGTTTTTTTTTAAACTATTTTTAAAGAAGTTTTAGATTACAGAAAAGTTGCATTGAAAATATAGTGGGGGAGAGAATTTGGCTCAACTGATAGAACGCCCGCCTACCACATGGGAGGTCAAAGGTCAAACCCGGGGCCTCCTGACCAGTATGGTGAACTGGCCCACGCACAGTGCTGATGCGTGCAAGGAGTGCTGTGCCATGCAGGGGTGTCCGCTATGTAGGGGAGCCCCACATGCAAGGAGAACCACCGCATGTGAAAAAAGCACAGCCTGCCCTGGAATGGCACCGCACATGTGGAGAGCTGATGCAGCAAGATGATGCAACAAAAAGAGACACAGATTCCCGGTGCCCTCTGACAAGAATACAAACAGACACAGAAAAACACACAGCAAATGGACACAGAGAGCAGACAAGGTGGGGAGGGGAGGAAGGAGAGAGAAATAAAAACTAAATCTATTAAAAAAAAAAAATAGAGAGAATTCCCATAAACCTCACCCCTACCCCCTCTCCTATTTTCCCCTATCTATTTTTCCCATCTACATGAGTATGGTACATTTTTTACAATTGATGAACAAATACTGAAGCCTTGCTACTATCCATGGTTAATAGTTTACATTACGGTTTATATTTTGCACTGTACAATTCTACAGGTTTGATAAATTTTATAGGTTTTGATAAAATGTATAATGGCCTACAGAACAAAAGTGTGCAGAACAATTCCAATGCCCTAAAACACCCTCTGTTCCACCTAGTCTTCCCTACCCTTCCCCTCGGAACCTATGGTAATCACTAAGTTTCACTTTTTCTAGAATAAGGTTCATAGTTACATGCATTAATATTGAGGACTTGACATATGGTCTGTTCTTTTACTAGGCACTGCTTATGTACTTCAGAGATTCTTGCCCCTCTATTTGAGAACGTAACAGGACTCCCCAGATGGCAGTTTAATATTTTGTTTTTTATTTTGTGGGTCTCTACCCACTGAGATAACACCCTTCCCACAGTTTCTGGAGGATGAGCGCAGCCTGCCATTCCCTACTCCACCATCTTAGATCTCCTCAACTCACAGGCTAGTTAGAATTTGTTGTTTAATTTCTAAATATTTGCAGAGTCTCCAAATCTCCCTCTGTTGATTTCTAATTAAGTTCCGTAGAGGTTAGAGACCATACCTTGTATAATCTCAATCCTCTTAAATTTATTAAGACTTGTTTTATGGGCAAGCATATAGTGCCTCTAGAAAATGTCTCATGTGCACTTGAAAACAAAGTGTGTTCTGCCAGTGTTGGGTGTGTGTTCTATAGAAGCCATTAAGGATAGGTTGGCTGAGAATGTTGTTCAAATCTTCTATATCCTTGCTGATTTTCTGTTTGTTCTATTGACTATTGAGAGTGAGGTATTGGATTCTCCAACTATTATTTTGAACTGCATCTCCCTTCTGTTCTGTCAGTTTTTGTTTTATGTATTTTGGGGCTCTGTTGATAGGTGCATATAAATTTATGATTATTATATCTTCCTGATGAATCGATCCTTTCATTATAATTAAACATCCCTATTTGTCTCTCATAACACATTTTTTATCTTGAAGTCTATTTTGTCTGATATTAGTCGATCCAGTTTTCTTATGGATACTGTTCCAAAGTCCCAAAAATGCCCCCAAGTTACACCTATTCTTCTGTCTATCTCCCCTAGAATCTCTGGAGGCCACTGCCTTTATATCAATGATACAAATTCTTTCATTGCTAAAATAATAATAAGTCTACTTTAGTCCACTGTTGCATTCCCGCCTTATGTTTGTTCATTCCTCAATCTTGAGGATTTAGGGATTGTGATGCCCACTCTTTTCTGATTTAGAGGGGTTGTTATTTTTTTCTATATGTCCTATGTTTTTTTTTTTTTCCTCCTGTATTCTTCCTTTACTGTACTTACTGGTATTTAAGATTTTTCAGTGTCTTTTGTTGCTGTTCTTCTTTTTCCAGTTTTAGTCATATTCTTAGTGGTTGCTCTGGGCATTACAATATGAATCCCTTTTTTTTTTTTTAATTTATTTTATTTACTTCACCCTCCCACTCCATCCCCCTTGTTGTCTGCTCTCTGTGTCCATTCGCTGTGTGTTCTTCTGTGTCTGCTTCTATTTTCATTAGGCAGTTCCAGGAACTGATCCTGGGACCTTCCAGAGTGGGAGAGAGGCAATTACTCTCTTGCGCCACCTCAACTCCCTGTCCTGCTATGTCTTCTTATTTTCTCTCCTCTGTGTCTCTTGTTGTGTCATCTTGCTGCACCAGCTCTCCCTGTCGGCCTGCACTCCTGTGCAGGGTGGCTTTCCCACACTGGGAGGCACTCCCACGCAGGGCAGCACTCCTGCATGGGGTGGGATTCCCACATGGGCCAGCATTCCACGTGGGCCAGCTTGCCACGTGGGTCAGCTTGCCCTTACCAGGAGGCCCTGGGCATCGAACTCTGGACCTCCTATATGGTAGACGGGAGCCCAATTGGTTGAGCTACATCCATTTCCCACAATATGAATCTTAATTGAAGGCAACGTACTTCCAATTAATAAGAACTTAATTCTCATAGTAACTTTATTCTGATATAGTTCCCTTTCCTCCTCCCCCCTTTGTGCTATTGTTTACATGCAAATTACATCTTTGTACCAGGTCTAGGAATATCATTTTATTATTATTGTTTTGTGCAATTGTCTTCCAAATCAGTTGAGAACCGTGAAAAACATATTTATACTGTATTTTCTACATAATAACATTTACTGAATGTGGCAGTTTGAGATTATTTATGAATTCCAAAAAGAGAGATTATGTTTGTAAAGTGGTCTGCTCCTCTGGGCATGATACCCTTTGATTGTATTAGATTTAACTGAGAAATCTTTGATTAAATTATGTGAAGATTAGGGCTTTGGTTCTACCACATCAGTAGGATGTAACTCAGATTAAGTGCCCGCTCCCTTGGTGGGCTACATAAATGGACACTTACTCAAGAAGACACACAGAAGAAGGCACAGGAAGAAAGAGAGCTCATAGGCATGGCAGAAGAGAGAACTTTGTCAGTTTTGATCCTGGAGCCTAGTGGGGGGGGAATGAGCCATTCACTTGAGAGTTCACAGCTGACCTTGTGAAGAAGACCAGAGAGCTGAGAAGCCTTCAGCGATGAGTCCTAATCCAGTCTACAGCTGAGATCAGAAGAAATTTGGCCCTTAAGAGAAAGAAGTGATGAGGCAGAGGTTACCCGCCATCTTGCTTCAACATGTGGCAAGAAATTTTGGTGAGGAAATAATCTTGAGTTGGGCTCTTTAGGGCCTTGTAACTGTAAGCTTCTATCCCAAATAAATGCCCTTTATAAAAGCCAACAGATTTCTGGTACTTTGCATCGGCACCCTTTTTGACTAATACATCAAAGTTCTTTATTGCTTCATGGGGATCCACATTTCTATCTGCTGTCATTTTCTTTCAGCCTGAAGGGCTTCCTTCAGTGCTTTGTATATGGCAGTTCTGCTAGCAGCAAATTCTCTCAGTCTTTATTTATTTGGAAATGTTTTTATTTCATCTTCCTTTTTGAATTAGTTAGTTGGATGTAGAATTCTTCCTAGACAGGGGTTTTTCTTTCAGCACTTTATTATTTTTTTAAGATTTTTTTTCTCTCCCCTCCTCCCCCCCAGTTGTCTGTTCTCTGTGTCCATTTACTGTGTGTTCTTCTGTGACCGCTTCTATCCTTAGCAGCAGTACCGGGAAACTGTGTTTTCTTTTCGTTGCATCATCTTGTTGTGTCAGCTCTCCGTGTGTGTGGCGCCATTCTTGGGCAGGCTGCACTTTCTTTCTCACTGTCTTTTTCACTGGATGGCTCTCCTTACAGGGCATACTCCTTGCACATGGGGTTCCCCTATGCAGGGGACACCCCTATGTGGCACGGCACTCCTTGCACACATCAGCACTGCACATGGGCCAGCTCCACACCGGTCAAGGAAGCCCAGGGTTTGAACCGCAGACCTCCCATGTGGTAGGCGGACGTCCTATCCATTGGGCCAAGTCTGCTTCCCTCTTTCAGCACTTTAAATAATTAAAGTTATTGACTCCATTGTTTCTGGTGAGAAGTGAGCTGTTAATGCTGTTGAGGCTTCCTTGTACGTGAGAAGTTATTTTTCTCTTGTGCTTTCGTGGTTTTCTGTTTCCGTTGGCTTTTTTAAAAAGATTTTATCTATCTGTCTATCTATCTATCTACCTATCTATCTATTTATTTCTCCACCCATCACTGTACTTGCTGTCTGCTCTCTGTGTCTGTTTGTTGTGTGTTGTCTGTATTTACTCATCTTCTTTTAGGAGTCACTGGGAACTGAACCCAGGGACTCCCATGTGGTATGCAGATGCCCAACTGCTTGAGCCATGTCCACTTCTCTCCATTGGCTTTGTGTGTGTGTGTCTTTTTTTAAAAAGATAAATAGATCACACAAAAATTTACATTAAAAAACATAGGAGGTTCCCAACTACCCCACTCCCCAACCCCACTCTTCCCACATTGACATCCCCTTTCATCACTGAGGCACATTCACTGCATTTGGTGAATACACCCTGGAGCACTGCCACACCACATGGACCATAGTTTATATTGTAGTTCACACTCTCCCCCAGTCCATCCAGTGGGTTATGGCAGGATAAACAATGTCCTGCTAAAATAAAAAAATAAAATAAAATAAAAAAATAAAAATTAAAAAATTAAAAGAAAAAAAACAAAAACAATGTCCTGCATCTGTACCTGCAATATTGTTCAGAACAACTCCAAGTCCCAAAAATGCTCCATCTCACACCTCTTCTGCCCTCTCCCAGCCCTCAGCAACTCCCATGGCCACTGTCTCCCTACCAATGATACAATTTCTTCCATTGCTAGAGTCACAACAGTTCTATAGTAGAATACCACCAAGTCCACTCCAATTCATATTATATTCTTCCATCTTGTGGACCCTGGGATGGTGATGTCCACTCCACCTCTAAATTGAGAGGGGGCTTAGATCCCACATAGCTTATGAATGCAATTCTCCTGCTTGCAGTTGTAGACACTCTCAGTTCCCTGGTGTGGTGGCTGATCATTCTCACTTCCCTGTCAGCTCTCCTGGATACGTCCAACGAACTGTAGAGTAGGTATAGCAACTCTGATGAGGCTCAGGGCCCAGTTGGCACATGGCCAATCCAGAGATTCAAGTCTCCTGAGCATACACAAGCCCCAGCACCAATCACAGGTTCATTAAAATTAACAGAAGAGGCATGTGTAGAGAGATCACATCTGAGTCCAACTCCATCACAATCAGGAGCACAAATTCCAAATAGGGTCCACTGGCAAGGCAATGAACTCCAGAGCCATCTGTCATGACCATAGAACCTGTGTGTCTCTGTAGCCCTCAGGAGCACCAGTACCTAGGGTTGTATCTACTTTGGCTGTCTCTGGGATCCTGCTGAGACGTGCATAATCACGACCCCTCTGATGAATTCCCAACTCATTTTGAAGTCTTTTAGACATATAAACTCATTTGTCTTTACCATTTCCCCCCTTTTATTCAAGGTATTTTTCTAGTTGCATCACCAGCTGGTGACGGTAGTAATCCCTTGGCACCAGGGAGGCTCTTCCCTGGGAGTCATGTCCCACACTGGGGGGAAAGTAATGCATTTACATGCTGAGTTTGGCTTAGAGAGTGGCCAGATGTGAGCAACATGGAGGCTCTCAGGAGGTAACCCTTAGGCACCCTGCAGCTCTAGGGCTAGTTGAAATTTTAGGCACACAGGCTCATAAGCATAGTCATCAGTATCAAGGGCCCATCATTGCACTATCCTTCGTCACTAGTCTTTGTCCTTGCACTTCGGGGATAGTTGCTGTCCCATTGGGGCCTCCATTGGCTTTTGGATTTTTTTAAAAATTTATCTCCCCTTCCCCGCCCCCCCCAGTTGTCGGCTTCCTATGTCCATTCGCTGTGTGTTCTTCTGTGACAGCTTCTATCCTTATCAGAAGCATGGGAATCTGTGTTTCTTTTTGTTGCATCATGGGGCGTCAGCTCTCCGTATGTGTGGCGCCATTCTTGGGTAGGCTGCACTTTCTTTTGCGCTGAGCAGCTCTCCTTTTGGGGCACACTCCTTGCACATGGGGCTCCCTTATGTGGCATGGCACTCCTTGTGCGCATCAGCATTGCGCATGGGCCAGCTCCACATGGGTCAAGGAGGCCCGGGGTTTGAACCTTGGACTTCCCATGTGGTAGGCGGATGCCCTATCCATTGAGCCATGTCTGCTTTCCTCCATTGGCTTTTGATACCTTGTCTATGATGTATTTAGGTGTGTATCTCTTTGAAATTATCCTACATGGAGTTCACTGAGTCTTGGGCATGTAGATTAATGTTTTTCATGAAATTTGTTAAGTCTTCAGCTTCTATTTCTTGAAATATTCTTCTGTCCCTTCCTCTATCTCCTGTCCTTCTAACTCCCATGTGTAGGGACCTGACTTTTTCCATGGCCCCATTCTGCAGGGCTTGTCGTCTCATAGTCACCTCCTTACCATGACCCTGGTGGACTTTTAACAAGGTTCTGAGGGAGATTTTTTAAAAATAATATTTTATTCCCTTCCCCTGAGATGGTTCCCTCATCTGTCTGCTTGTTGTCTGCTTGTCTTCTTTAAGAGGCACCAGGAACCGAATCCAGGGCCTCCCATGAGGGAGGCGAGCACCCAACCGCTTTAGCTACTTTTGCTCTCTGCTGCTTGCAGTGTCGGCTCCTGCTGGTCTTTAAAGGAGGCACCGGGAACCAAACCCAGGATCTCTCGTGTGGGAGGTGGGCACCCAACTGCTTGAGCTACAACCGCTCCACCTCTGAGGGAGATCTTAGTCTGACTTGGGTTTCTGATTCATCCAGTGGGTAGGACTGTGTAAACGCAGGTGACCTCGATTCCTATGACACAGCGCCATCTACTGGTCTGTTTACATGAGCAGCTGCTGTAAATGAAGGTCCAAAGGTGCCTTCTTAGGTTATCACTTCTGGCCTTTGCTCCCACCCCATGAAGCAACGACTGCATTATCCCCATCTTACAGACGGACAGAGCCTGTGCTCCCCATTTCCCCCCATTCGCC
This sequence comes from Dasypus novemcinctus, assembly GCF_030445035.2. Lineage (NCBI taxonomy): Eukaryota > Metazoa > Chordata > Mammalia > Cingulata > Dasypodidae > Dasypus > Dasypus novemcinctus. The sequence goes on from NC_080690.1 coordinate 15,455,809, forward strand.
TAGCCATCTACTAAACGCCAGGCACAATTCCAAGTCTTGTGGTGTCAAAGAAGCCAACCAAGTCTTCATCATAGTAAGGGAGGAAACTACTAAAGACACACCTGAAAAGGGGACAGAGGGTCCCAGAGAGCCCGTTCTCCTGAGGAAGGAAAGCTTCACTGAGGAGATGATGGTCATCTGGGGCCAAGAGTTTGAAACATGGGGCGTGGGGGGGGGTTGCCAGGCAGACTGGGGGGAGCAGGAGGTCATTTGAGTCTAGACTCAGAACTCTCCCACAAACAAGCAAGCAGGACGGGCGTCAGGCGGGCATGGCAGGGAGAAGTGGAGGGTACGGCAAACGCACCCGTGTGGCCGCAGGGCGGGGGAGACGACACAGCCGCCGCAGGGGGCAGGGGCACCAGGCCTCGCCCAGCCTCGCTCACCGCGGGGCCCTGAGCCCGCGAGCGCCTGGCCAGGCCCCCGGGACCTCGGCTCCACACGCAGGGGAGTGTGGACCTCAGAGAACGGGGCGTCGCTTGAGGGACTAAGCCAGTGAGTGAATAAGCCCGTGTGTGTTAGAAGGAGAACCCCGGCAGAGCGGAGACGGGAGGCAGGAAATTCACTGAGGAGATTCTCTCTGAAGTAGGAGGTGATCACTGTCGGAACACTAACAGCGACGTGGGGAAGAGAGGACGAATCCCCAGAGATACGGGGCAGGGAGACGGCCGGAAGGCAGAGGGCGAGAGCGGGCGACCGCAGGGCTCCCAGGTTTCCGGTTTGGTTGATCTTCATGAAACCGGAAATCAAAGGAAGACGCTTGGATGACAAGATGACGCGACTGTTGTAGAAATGTTAGCCTGCCTATGGGTGCCAGGGGGTAGCGCCTCAAAACTCAGTTGGAGAAGCAAACGAAGGCCATTAGGGCCCTGTGGGAGGCGGAGGCCCTGCCTTCATCCTTCCGCTCTCACCGCGCTCTCAAGGACGCCTCCCGGGGCTGCCCCAAGGCTGCAGGAGAAAGCAGCCGGGCTCAGCGACCTGCAAGGAGCCCTTAGCCGCTCCCTCCTGAGCCTGCAGGCGGCCTGCGGCCTGGCTGGGCGGCTCTGCTGCAGGCCCTGGGCCCGCGGGACTTGGCTCCGGAGGGTTCAGGTGTGTCTCGCCCTGGGCACGGTCTTCTCAAGGTGGAGGGCAAGGGTGCCCGAGACCCGTGGAGAGGCGCAGTGCCATCCGAGGACCCCTCTAGGCTCAGGCACTCTCACTTCCGCCCACCTTCCCAAACCAGTCCTGTGACCGGCCTAAGCCACCTCAGCAGGTGCAGGAAACACACCCCCCCTTTTCATGCACTTCCTTTTCCTGAGGCTGGAGGAAATGACTCGAAACAATAATCCTGGGGAGCAGGGTTCAACCCCGTATCTCCTGAAAAAAAAAAAAGAAAAAAGACAACAATAATCCAAGCTACCACAGGTTGCTGGCTTCTCACTGTCTGTATTAGGTGGGGTTCTCTGGAGAAACAAAACTGACCAGATAGATCTATCTATGTGTATGCAAATATTGTGAGGTTTATTATAGTAATTGGCTCACATGACCATGAGATAGGCAAGTCCAAGGGCCATAGGTCAAGGCACAAGGTTGGCAATGCAGAAGGAGATTTCGACGAATCCCCCAAGAGAAGCTGGCTGGCTGAGGTAGAGAGAAGTTCCTCTTCTGACTGCTGAAATCATCATTTCTCCCTTGTGGGCCTTCAAGTAGTGGGTGAGACTTCTCTCAATTCTGAAAGCAAGATCCTTTGTTTATTGTAGATGTAATTACTCATAGATGCAACAGATGCAACCAACTGACCAATGATTTAAATCACAAGTGCCCTCCCGGTAACAATCAGGCCAGTGCTTGCTTGACCAAACAACAGCCAAGGGGACCCCTGAACGTAACCATCACATGGTCCCACGGTCTTTTTTCCACCTCTCTGTCTTCAGTCACTGGGTCACCCCAGCCGCAAACACCCTCCTGGCCTCCTGTCTATGGCATAGTGGAAAGATGATTGGATTGAGAGACACAACCCTGGCTCCATTTCCAGCTCTTTTTCTAAAGGCTGCGTGACCTTGGGAAAGTCAGTTATACCTGAGTCTATGTCACCTGCTAAAAACTTCTTACCTCATAAGATTGTCCTAAAGCTTGAATGATATGATGTATAAGAAAAAACCCTGTTCTGTGTAAAGCGCTTCTTGAAGACCCAGTTTAAGTCCTCCCCATCCACAAAGCTTTAAACAGCTACTGCTCTCCTCTGAACACTTGAATGCTTGGCATCCAGTGGCTTGTAGATACAGGTTCCTGGAAAGTTCTTTAGAACTACAGATTCTGTCTTCCAACCTTGTTTACTCCAATCCATTATTTGGATTTTCCTTTACATTTCACAGGCGGTTCTAACGCCCCACCACTGGTCTCTACCACTTTGCTTAGCATTTACTCCAATAGTTTGGCATTTCGTGTGTTAAGTACTTGGATGTGAGTCTTAGTTATCATCATCTTCAACTGTGAATGTGCTTAGCTTCTAAAGCCTTGCTTTCCTCATCGGTGAAGGAGGGACACTGCCACCTATTGTCCACAGTGTCCGTGGGGTTTCAGCAAGATAGTGGACATAAGGCACTTGGCCCAGGGGAGGCCCAGGGCCTGCCCAGCACCTCCTTTTACCATTACTCTGACCCACAGGGACCCCGTGAAATAGCCCCACACCCACAGAGCTCCGGGCCCACAGCAGGGGGTTCACTGGATCCGGGCACCATGGAAACTTGGGGAGGAGAAGATCACAAGTGCTCTTCTCAGATAATTCTCTTCTTCCCCACAAGTGTAGCAAGAAGGCACACATCCACCTGTCTTCCACGGAAACGTGGGCTCATAAGGAAATGGTGAGAAGCCAAGGTCAGGTTCTTACTACAAAGTCAACTGCAGGCAGGAGACAACAGCCAGTGAGAGCAACGGGACGAGGACCAAGGCTCTCTCCCCCAGCCATGTCATCACTGCGTGGACGGCAAGAGAAATGCCAGGCTCACTCCACCTGTTTCCAATTCTTCCTTACACTTCAGTGACGCAGTTATGAACGGTTTTATGTACAAGGTTTATCTTTAGTGATGGCAAAACAAATCACTACAGACGACCATTTCACAAGTGGACGCAGCAAGGGTACTTACAATGTCTGTGTATTCAATGACCAACCCAGGAATGTGAAAAGAAAATCTTCACTGAAATCTCGCTTGATGGACAGCGCACAAGGTTCACGCCATGTTCATGGAGGACAGAAAGGCTCAGTGACCTGTGTGTCTAAAGTCACCCGGGCTCTAGAGAAAAGGCTCCATTTGCTTAGGAGCTCAAATGTCCTCGGGACCACATTCTAACTCTAAACATGAAGAGAAAAAGGCTGCCTGAACTGCATGTTTTACAATTGCAAATAACGAGTTACAGTACTTTGCAACCAGTCCAATGGCATTTATGTACATCTGACAGGCTGACTAGAGAGGCAAGCGTTAACTGCGCTGCTAGAAAAGCCTTCAGGGAAATGTAGCCACAGAAGATTTCCACCCCCACACCTGTCTGTTCTGGGGAGGGAGAGGCTGTGTGGGGTGATGGAGACCCACAGGCTGAAATGCAGTTACTTTCTTTCATTCTTGCTGTCTCCGTCCATCACTTGGCATTCTGGAGTGTAAAGAACTAGAACTTGGCTTAGAGAACAGAGGCCTCCAAGCTCTAGTTGTGGTGTGAAGAGGAATCCTGGCACAGAACTTTTGAAATAGATGCTAAAAATACCTTCCCCACCTCTTGAAATAGCTGCCCTTGAGAGAAGGAAAAACAAGAAAGGAGACTGTGTTTGCAAAGGACAAGAAGTTCAGAACATCTAAATATGAGAAAAATGTCTCAAGAAGAGATGTGTAAATCCACAAGTGATACAGACACTTAGCCCATAAAAGTCATATTGTTTAAGGAACAACTCTGGGGATTAATGAAAAACGAGAAGGGAAAACCATAAACACATTCCTGAAAAATAGTGCATTGGTGCTTAGGTACAGCTGCAAAGTTCAAGACCCATCATTACAATGAGGAGTCTTACAACTCAGCATTTCAAGGTCAGGCCCAAGGTGGTGATGGGGGGGACAGCAGGACAGAGCTACAGCTGCTCACAACTTTTGCATAGAAAGGAGAATGTAATTACATGGTAAATATCCCTTTATTTCATCCACCATTTCCAGCAGAAAACTAGGTTCCCCCCAAACCTGAGTGCCCAGAAATGGCCATAGGGAGATGGCTCATGAAGAAAACTTGAAAAGCTTTCCTACCCAGATCGCCACATCTGGGCATCAGGAAAGCCTTCCCCAAGAATATGCCTCTGATGGATTGGTCTTTGGGGGGCAGGGTTGGTGACCCCAGGCTCTAGGCCCTTCCTTAAAATATTATTGAAGTATTTATACATTAAGGAGTGCAGCACACTTCGGGCTTTCACACAGCAGTGGGGCAAGCAGCAGCGTTTCTGTCCTCAGGCACCAGCTGACACCTGGGCCTGGTGAGGTCACTGACCCTGAGTGGAGCAGGTACTGCGCAGGCTGTGGGCGGTGGCCGGGTGACACGGGCATCCCTGGCTCATGCGGTGAGATGGGCTTGAATCTAAAGGATGACAACTGGGGAGTGTGGCCCAAGTACTAGACCCCTATGCATTCAAAAAATATGTACTGGATGATGTTTGTTACACTAAGGTCCTGTCGTCAGAGGGCTGGAAACGACGGGGCACGGCAGTCGACAAACTTGTAAATATTCAACAGACTTCAGGCAGTGATGAGTTCTGTAATAAACACACACACGCAGAGTGACAGGCTAGTGAGGAGGGGTGGATGGGGACCTTCTCAGAGGCTCGAGAGGGAATCGTCTCGATTCCGACCACCTGGGAAGAGGCAGGGGTCGCTCTCGCCCTCCCTAGAGGAGCAGTAGGATCCCGCCGGGAACCCACGCCAGCTAATGCTGCCTCGCAGGGGGGCCGGGCTGGCAGACCGCATCCCCGATATGCTCTGCTACAGCCTCGTCCAGGAAGGCCCCAGCACCTTCCAAGAACAGCGCGACGGCCGGTCCAGGGGCCTGTGCACGCCCTGGGCTGGACGTGGCTTTCGGCTGCCGTCTCGCGAGGGCTAAGGGCCAGGCCACGGGCCTCGAGGGCAGAGAAGGCCCCGCGCTGCCCGCGCTGCAGCGGGGCCCGGCGCCCACCTACGACATGTCCAGAGTCTCGGCGAAACGAACGCGGGCCGGAGGCGCCGCTCCGCGACAGCCACGCGGGGAGAAAGCGGCCCCTGGACGCTTCCTCGCGGGACCCAAACAAGCCCACGTGCCGGGGGCGGGGCCGGGGCGGCGACGTCACGGCGCGCGCGCGCCACCGAGGTCACGCGCCGGCCGTACCCTTGCCGGGGGCGCCGTAAAGCGCGGAAGGTCGCGGACTCGCGCCGCTCCGAAAAGCTTCCCTCCCTCCGCCCGGCTCCTCCTTCCCTCCCCCTGGCTCCGGCTTCCGGCCGCCCGCGACCCCCTACCGTCGTGGCAGCTGGCCCGCCTGCGCCGGCGTGCTGCCGAGCGGAGCCCGCGGGGCGAGAGGTAAGGGGGCAGCTGCCGAGCGCCCGGGCCTGCCCGGCGGCGCGGGCCGGGCGGCGGGGACCCTGCGTCCCCCGTTTCCGCGTCGGTCTCGGCCAGAACCAGGCCGGGCCGCCCTCCTCCTCCTGTGGCTTCTGCCTGGCGGTCTCGGGAAGACGCTTCCGGCGCCAAAGTCGGCTGGCCGGGGAGGCGAGCGGGTCTCCCAGGCGTGGCGGCGCTCCCCGCGGCCCCAGCCGTGCAGCTGAGGTCGTCGGGCGCGCGGCCTGGGTGCCCCGGGCGGCGGGCGGCCTCGCTGCCAGCTCCCGGCTCGCGCTTGCACACCCCGGCAGGGCCCGCTCAGGTTTGGCCTAGCCCGGTCGTCCTCCTCTGCAAGTGGAATTGTTTCCTCGCGTTGAAAGGTGCTGTCCACTTGTGCTTCACTTCTGCAGAGCCCGGCAGAAGTTGCCTGGAAAAGTCTAGGCCCGGGCAGTGAGCCGCGTTAATGTTTGACCCTTTGGGACTGAGGTGTATGATACTAAGGTTTGAATCCGGAATCCACAAGTCCAGGTCGTCCTTGCCTGTCAGGATGATTCCGCGGGGGAGGGGAACGTCGGGAGCCGGGCGGGCGGAATGGTAGGAGTTCGTGATCACCTGGTGCACTCGTTGAAAAATACGACTCCCTTGATCAGCGGAATCAGAATCTCCAGAGGTGGATGTTGGGAATCTGGGTTTTTTGTTTTTGTTTTTTTTAAAACAAGCGTCCCATGTGGTTTTAATGCTAAGGCAAGTGTAGGAAATGCTGTGCTAATCCATCTCCATTTATCCAGTCTTGCTTGTCATCACCAGAGCACTTCTGCACAATGCTGTGATCATACCACAGAGAGGGTGTAGAGCTATGGCCTGCTCTTGTTGGTACAAGCAAATTTGAGCAGAACCAGTATGTGCAAAGTTTGCTTAGCAGAAGATATTCTTAGCAGACAATATTACACGGTTATTTTTCAGAGCTTTTTTTTTTTTTTTAATTTCTTTTAAGCCAGATTTTGGTTTTATTTCTTGTCTTTGACATCAGTTTCTTGTTTTCACTGGCTTTACCTAATACCAAACTTTGCTTTGGTTTTGCTGCCAAAACCTATTGGACTGGATTGCAGTGGTTGATATCCACTTTAAATCCTTTATTTCTGCTCTCACCACTACATTGACTATATATATATTTTATTAGAGAAGTTATGAGCTAACAAAAGAGTCATGCACAATGTGCAGAATTCCATACAACTCCCCTCTACCAACACCTTACATTTTGGGGGAACATTTGTTACAGATTCTGAAAACTATCACCACTAACTATAGTCCATAGAATACACTTGGTATATTTTTTCCATACCCCCCTGTTATTAACACCATGCATTAATATTGTACATTTGCTATAGTTGATGAGAGAGCACTCATGTTTGCACTGTTAAGCACAGTCCATCTTCTACTACATGGTTCGCTGTGTTGTAGTCTATCCAAAGTGTACACTCAGTGTCTCACAGATTTGTGCAGTCATTGCCTCAGTAGTTTTTGAACGTTTTCCTTAGTTCAAAAGAAAAAAATGCTATACCCCCCTATATTGACCCTGAGCGTTGCTATAGTTCTTTCTTTGACTTTGATACAAAACTGATCCTCATTTGAAAATGATCTTGTTTGCTCCTTCATGTGTCTATCCCTGGCAATAACTTGCAGTCCAACCTAATTTCACATTGAGTTTTCACTTTAAATTAGAATTGGAAGACCAGGGCACAGGAAAATAATGCATTTCAGTTACTTAGAATGGTGATAGCAATACCTTCTTCTTAGAAGTTGAATTATTTTTATTTATTTATACATTTTGTAAGGAATAAAGTTATTGAAGGAAATTTCCAGTCTTGCTATGTGTACATTTTTATGAATGTAAGGCTATCCACATAATACCTAAATTAATGTCATTCAACTAACAAAATTATTAAGCTCCTTTTTTAGTACCTTGGGTGTTCAATAAATATGTAATTAGTGGTTCTGAAAAAAAATTACAATATTGCTGTTAACTATAGTCTATAACTTACATTAATTGTATATCTTCCATGTTACCACCTTGTAATAGTGATGTCCATTTGTTCTAGTTGATAGAAGAACATTCTTTTACTTGTACTATTAACCACAATCCTCATCCACCTCTAGGTTCACTGTGTTATTCATTCCCTAGATTTTTCTGTAGCTTTCTTAAAATTGACATTTACATCCCTAACCTACCCCTGTCAGCCACAATCTCATTTATAAACCAGCTCTGTTAGTCATACTCACTATAATATGTTACCATCAAGTCTGTCCATTTCCACTCTTTTAAAAATTATTTTATTTTACTTTTTTGAGGAGTCTGCACCTTTATTGGCTGGACCAGGCTGCTTGAGAGGGATGAAGCGGGAGGAGTGGGTGGCCCCTATGCCGGGTGGGCCAGTGCTTGATGGGCTTGTAGGTGATGGAGAACTCTCCCAGGTAGTGGCCGATCATCTCAGGCTTGATTTCCACCTGGTTGAATGTCTTGCCATTGTAGACACCCACCATGCTGCCCACCATCTCGGGCAGGATGATCCTGTCACGCAGATGCATCTTCAGCACCTCCAGCTTCTCCATGGGTGATGCCTCCTTGGCCTTGCACTCTGCTTCAGCCGGGAATGCTGCTTCCGCCGCAGGCCGCAGTTCAGCTGTCTCCACTGCCCTGCGCTGTACAGCTGAGTCAGCTACTCGTAGGACATATCCAGCAGCTGGTCGAGGTCCACGCCGCGGTAGGTGAACTTGGGGAAGGTATGCTGCTTCTTTTGTCCCACTTCCGAGATCTTGCTGGCTCTTCAGAAAGGCCCATTTCCACACTTTTACAGTGAATCTAATTTAAAAATTTCCATACATTAAACATCAGTGTCTCATCTCAGCCCTCATCCTATCTCCTAGTAACCTATACTCTAACTCTAGGTTTTAACTCTGTGTGTTTATTTTTTGTATTTAGTTCATATTAGTGAGACCATACAATATTTTTCCTTTTGTATCTGGCTTATTTAACATAGTGTCTTCAAAGTTCATCCATGTTAGCATATTTGTCCCAATTTCATGTCTTCTTACAGCAGCATAGAACCACATTTTCATTGGTTGATGGACACGATTTGTTTCCATCTTTTGGCAATTGTGAATAATGCTGCTGTGAACATTGGTGTGCATATGTCTGTTTGCATCCCTGTTTTCAGTTCTCCTGAATATATTCCTAGTAGAGGGATTGCTGGATCCTACAGCAGTTCTATGTTTAGCTTCCTGAGGAACCCGACAAACTGTCTTCCACAGATACTGCATCCTTGTACATTTCCACCAACAGTGAAGGAGTGTTCTATTAATAATTCTCCACATCTCCTCCAGCACTTGTTCTGTTTTTTTAAATAATGGCCATTCTATGAGATGTGAGATCATATCTCATTGTAGTTTGATTTGCATTTCCCTAATAGCTGGTGATAGTGAACATTTTTTCATGTCCTTTTTCATCATTTGTATTTCTTTGGAGCAATGCCTAGTTAAGTCTTTTGCCCATTTTTAAATTGGATTGCTTGCCCTTTTATTGTTGCATTATATGATCTCTTTATGTAGCATGGAAATCAAACCCTTATTGGATATGTAGTTTCCAAATATTTTCTCTCATTTAGCAGACTGCCTTTTTACCTTCTTGACAAAGTCCTTTGACTCACAAAACTGTTTTAAGTTTGAGGAGGCCCCATTTATCCATTTTTTCTTTTGTTGCTCATGCTTTTGGTGTAAAGGTTTAAGAATCTCCCACCTACCACCAGGTCTTGAACATGGTTCCCTACATTTTCTTCTAGGAGTTTTATGATTCTAGCTTTTATATTTAGGTCTTTGATCCATTTTGACCCATTTTTTGTATAAAGTATGAGATAGGGGTCCTGTTCTTTCTTTTGGATATAGATACCCAGTTCTCCCGGCACCATTTGTTGAAGATACTGTTCTGCCCCAGCTGGGTGTGCTTGACAACCTTCCCAAAAATCACCGAATCATAGATATGAGGGTCTGTTTCTGAACCATCAGTTTGGTTCCATTGGTCTATATGTCTGTCTTTATGCCAGTCCCATGCTATTTTTACCATTGTAGCTAGGTAATACGATTTAAAGTCCAGAAGTGAGAGTCCTCCAATTTTGTTCTTCCTTTTTAAGATGTTTCTGGCTATTTGGGGCTCCTTACTCTTCATTCAGTATAATGTCTTCAAGGTTCATCCATGTTATCCTTATCCTTCCAAATAAATTTGATAATTGCGTTTTCCATTTCTTTAAAAAAGGCTGTTCAAATTTTTTATTGGAATTGCATTGAATCTGTATATCAATTTGGGTAGAATTGATATCTTAGGGATGTTTAGTCTTGCCGTCCATGAACATGGAATGTTCTTCCATTTATTTAGGTTGTCTTTGATTTCTTTTAGCGATGCAGTGTAGTTTTCTGAATATAAGTTCTTTATATCCTTGGTTAAGTTTATTCCTAAATATTTGATTCTTTTGTTTGCTATTGTAAATGGGATTTTTTCCCCCTGATTTCCTCCTTGGATGCTCATTACTATAGTATAGAAACACTATTGATTTTTGCCTATTAATGTTGTATCCTGCCACTTTTCTGAACTCAGTTATTTGCTCTAGTAACTTTTTTTTGGACACTTTTCAGGACTTTCTAGGTGCAGAATCATATCATCTGCAAATAGTGAAAGTTTTATTTCTTCCTTTCTAATTTGGATGCCTTTTATTTCTTTTTCTTGCATGATTGCTCTTCATAGAGCCTCTAGCACTATACAGCGGTGACAGTGGGAAATCTCAATGGGAAAGCTTTCAGTCTTTCATTATTGAGTACAATGTTAGCTGTGGGTTTTTCATATATGCCCTTTATTATGTTGAAGAAGTTTCCTTCAATTCCTATCTTTTAGAGTATTTTCATTAAGAAAGGATGCTGTATTTTGTCAAATGCCTTTTCTGAGTCATTTGAGATGATCATGTGATATTTCTTCTTTGATATTTATCCAATATTGAGAGTGGTGTATTGTCGCCTCCAACTGTTATTGTAGAGACATCTGTTCCTTCTGTTTTGCCAGTGTTTGCCTCATGTAATTTGGGGCATCCTGGTTAGGTACATACACATTTATGGTTGTTATTGCTACCTGGTGAATTTGCTATTTTTATTAACATATAATGACCTTCCTTGTCTCTATTTTTTTTTAAGACTTATTTTATTTATTTATTTCTCCCCACTGCCTCATTTACATTTGCTGTGTCTATTTTTTGTGTGCTGCTCTTCTTTTTAGGAGGCACTGGGAACCAAACCCAGGACCTCCCATGTGGGAGGGAGGTGTGCCTAATTGCTTGAGTCACCTCCACTCCCTGCTTTGTTGTGCCTCTCATTATGTTTTTCTTTGTGTCTCTTGTTGTGTCTGTTTGCTGTGCCAGCCCATCGTGTCAGCTTGCTGTCTTGCTTGTCTTTAGGAGGCATCGGGAACTTAACCCAGGACCTCCCATGTGGTAGGTGGGAGCTCAGTCATTTGAGCCACATCCACTTCCCTCTTCCTTGTTTCTAATAACAGTTTTGGTGGTTTTTTTTGGTGAGGTACTAGGACCAGGGATTAAACCCTGGGTTTTGTATGTAGAAAGCCAGTGTTCAATCACTGAGCCACATTGGCTCCCAACAGTTTTGCTTTTAAAGTCTATTTCATTGATAAGAGTATAGCTACTCCAGGTTTTTTGTTTGTTACTATGTGCATGGAATATCTTTTTCCAGCCTTTCAATCTATTTGTATTCTTGAGTCTAAGGTGAGACTCTTGTATGGAGCATACAGATGGCTCATATTTTCTTATCCATTCCACCAATCTTTGTCTTTTGATTGGGGAGTTTAACTCATTAATATTCAGTGTTATTACTGTAAAGGCAGTTCTTCACCCATTTTGAGCTTTGGGTTTTATCTTTCATATTTTATTTTCATCACTCTTTTGACACTTTGAGTTACTTTTTATTGATAGAATCCTTTCTTTTTTTTTTTTAAGATTTATTTATTTATTTCTCTCCCTTATCCTCCCCCCACCCCCAGTTGTCTGCTCTCTGTGTCCATTCGCTGTGTGTTCTTCTGTGACCACTTCTGTCCTTATCAGCAGCACTGGGAATCTGTGTTTCTTTTTGTTGCATCATCTTGCTGTGTCACCTCTCCGTGTGTGTGGTGCCATTCTTGGGCAGGCTGCACTTTGTTTTGTGCTGGGCAGCTCTCCTTACGGTGCAAACTCCTTGCACGTGGGGCTCCCCTACATGGGGGTGGACTTGTGTGGCAGGGCACTCCTTGCGCGCATCAGCACTGTGCATGTGCCAGCTCCACAGTCACGGAGGGCTGGGGTTTGAACTGTGGATCTCCCATGTGGTAGGCGGATGCCCTATCCACTGGGTCAAGTCTGCTTCCCACAATCCTCTTTGTCAGTCTCTTTTCCAAGCATCTCTCTGCTGTCTTTTTTTTTTGGCTGTAGCACTCCCTTTAGTATTTCCTGCAAAACCAGTCTTGTGTTTGCAGACTCAGTTTTTGTGAATATTCTAAATTCTCCATCATTTCCGAAAGACAGTCTTGCCTTATGTAAGATACTTGGCTGGGAGTTTTTCTCTTTCCATATCTTAAATATATCATGCCACTGCCTTCTTGATGCCATGGTTTCTTTTGAGAAATCAGCATTTAATCTTATTGGGCATCTGTTGTGATGAATTGTTTTTCTCTTGCTGCTCTCAGGATGCTCACTTTATGTTTGGCATTTGACATTCTCATTAGTGTGTGTCTCAAAGTAGTTCTGTTTGGATTTATGCACATGAAAGCATGTTGTGCTTCTTAGAAATATCTATGTCCTTCATTAAGGTTGGGATATGTTCTACCATTATTTCCTCAAATATTCCTTTTGTCCCTTTTCCCTTCTCTTCTTCCCCTGGTATATCCATGACATGTGTTTGCATGTCTTTTGCCACCATTTAGTTCCCTCTTGCCGTCGTTTAGTACCCTATTCAATTTTTCTATTCTTTTTTTTTTTTTAAAGATTTATTTATTTATTTAATTCCCCCCCTCCCCCGGTTGTCTGTTCTCTGTGTCTATTTGCTGCGTCTTGTTTCTTTGTCCGCTTCTGTTGTCGTCAGCGGCATGGGAAGTGTGGGCTCAGCGGCATGGGAAGTGTGGGCGGCGCCATTCCTGGACAGGCTGCACTTTCTTTCGCGCTGGGCGGCTCTCCTTACGGGGCACACTCCTTGCGCGTGGGGCTCCCCTACGCGGGGGCACCCCTGCGTGGCAGGGCACTCCTTGCGCGCATCAGCACTGCGCATGGGCCAGCTCCACATGGGTCAAGGAGGCCCAGGGTTTGAACCGTGGACCTCCCATGTGGTAGACGGACGCCCTAACCACTGGGCCAAGTCCGTTTCCCTATTCTTTTTTTAATTTAAGATTTACTTATTCATTTTTTCTTCCCCTCCTCCTCCCCCACCCCGCTATTTTTGCTGTCTGTGTCCATTCACTGCACGATCCTTTGTATCTGTTTCTCATCTTTCTCCTCTAGGATTTCCTGGGATTCAATCCTGGGGACCTCTGTTGTGGAGAGAGGCTCCCTGTCAGTTGTGTCATCTCAGTTCCTGGTTTCTGCTACACTTCACTTTGACTATCCCCTTTGTCTCTCTCCTGTTGCTTCAGCATTTTACTGTGTGACTCACTTATGTAGGCACTGGTTCACCACATGGGCACTCAGCTTGCCGGTGGGCACACAGCTCGCCATGAGGGCACTGGCTCAAAATGCAGGCATCAGCTCACTGCACAGGCATGCTTCCTCTTCTTCTTTTTCACCAGTAGGCCCCAGGGATCAAACCCAGGTTCTCCCATATGATAGGCAGATGCCCTGTCACTTGAGCCACATCCACTTCCCAGGCCAGTTTTCTTACGTGACATGTAGAATGGTTCTGAAAACAGTTACAGACAAGAAATTATCAGAAGCATTATTTAGAGCAGGGACATGTCAGAAAACTGTAAAACCTCCCAAGATCACTGTTTTACAGAAAATATCCATCGGATGTATAAATTAGAGGGGGATAGTGTGTGCGTACATGTGTTCACTCATACATCTTCTTAAATGGCCTATATCTTTTTTCTTCTCATTCTTAAACTTTTTGTTTTGAAATAATTTCAAATGTTGAGAAAAGTGGAAAAATCATTTAAAACCCATACAGAGAACTCCAGCATACCCACCACTCAGATAACCAGCTCCACCACTTTTAACATTTGCCACACTGTCATACCACGCTCTCTCTCCACCTGTGTGTCCACCTATATTAGTCAGCCAAAGGGGTGCTGATGCAAAATACCAGAAACTGATTGGTTTTCATAAGGGTATTTATTTGGGGTAGGAGCTTACAGATACTAGGCCATAAAGCATAAGGTACTTCCCTCAGCAAAGTCTATTTGTTTTTGCTTTTTTTTTTCTTTCCTTCTTTATTTTTTTTTAAATGTTACATTAAAAAAAGATGAGGTCCCCATATACCCCCCCATCTCCCTCACCCCACTCCTCCCATATCAGCAACCTCTTTCATCATTGTGGCATATTCATTGCATTTGGTGAATACATTTTGGAGCACTGCTGCACCACATGGATAGTGGTTTACATAGTAGTTTACACTCTCCCCCAGTCCATGCCATTGGGCCATGGCAGGACATACAGTGTCCAGCAACTGTCCCTGCAGTACAACCCAGGACAACTCCCAAGTCCTGAAAATGCCCTCACATCATATCTCTTCTTCCCTCTCCCTGCCCTTAGCAGCTACCATGGCCACTTTCTCATCAATGCTACAATTTCTTCCATTACTAATCACAGTAGTTCCATAATAGAATATCAGTAAGTCTACTCTAATCCATAACCAAAGTCTGTTCAGAGCAAGATGGCTGACGACGTCTGCGAGGGTTTAGGCTTCCTGGGCTCCTACATTCCTGTGGCTTGCTTTACTCTAGCGTCAAGGTTCCTTCCTTCCTGGGGCTGTCTTCTCTTTCTTATCCGTGCTGACTTTCCAGGGCTCCAGTTTAAGTCTTCAGCATCAAACTCCAATATTAAAAGCCCTCAACTCTGTTCTTTGCCATGCCTTTTATCTATGAGTCCACACCCACCAAGGGGTGGGGACTGGGTGGGGACTCAGCGCCCTAATCATAACTCAGTCATGCCTAGGTACAGATCAGATTCCAAGCATAATCCAATATTTCTTTTTGGAATTCATCAGTTATATCAAACTGCTACACCAGCTATCTATCCATCTGTTCATTTTCTAAACATTTGAGAGTAGGTTGTGTACATCGTGCTTCTTGAACACGTAATACTTTCATGTATATTTCCTAAGCACAAGGTTATTCATTTATATACCACCTTAAATAGTTACCAGGTTCAAGAAATGTGATGTTACTATAAAGCTTATAATTTAGATTCCAATTTTTTCATCTGTCCCAGTAATGTCCTTTGGAACATTTTCTCCTTTGTTATTATTATTTTTAAAGATTTATTTATTTGTTCCCCCCTCCCCCCAGTTTTATGTTCTTTGTCCGTATTTGCTGCATGTTCTTTGTCCGCTACTGTTGTCAGCGGCTTGGGAATCTGTGTTTCTTTTTGTTGCGTCATCTTGTTGTGTCAGCTCTCCCATGTGTGCGGCTCCATCCCTGGGCAGGCTGCACTTTCGCACTGGGCGGCTCTCCTTACGGGGCGCACTCCTTGCGTGTGGGGCTCCCCTACATGGGGGATACCCCTGCGTGGTGCAGCACTCCTTGCTCGCATCAGCATTGTGTGTGGGCCAGCTCCACACGGGTCAGGGAGGCCCGGGGTTTGAACCGCGGACCTCCCATGTGGTAGACGGACGCCCTAACCACTGGGCCAAGTCCGCTTCCCTCTCCTTTGTTATTAATCTAGTTCAAGATTGTATTTAAGGGTGGCGGGCTTGGCCCAGTGGTTAGGGCATCCATCTACCACATGGTAGGTCCGCGGTTCAAACCCCGGGCCTCCTTGACCCGTGTGGAGCTGGCCCACACTCAGTGCTGATGCGTGCAAGGAGTGCCCTGCCGCGCAGGGGTGTCCCCGGCATAGGGGAGCCCCACGTGCACTCCTTGCACCCCGTAAGGAGAGCCGCCCAGCGCAAAAGAAAGTGCAGCCTGCCCAAGAGTGGTGCTGCTCACACAGAGAGCTGACACAGCAAGATGATGCACCTAAAAGAAACACAGGTTCCCGTGCCGCTGACAACAACAGAAGCAGACAAAAAAGAAGTCTCAGCAAAGAGACACAGAGGAGGGAAGGAGAGAGAAATAAATAAATCTTTAAAAAAAAAAAGATTGTATTTAATTGTCATGTCTCTTCAGTTGCTTTTTTTTTTTTAATTGTAGGCACATATCTATAACATGAAATTTCCCGTCTCAGCCACTTCCACGCACACCTACCGTTAGGTAGGATTAATCACATTCACAGTGTTTTGGAACACTCGCCACCATCCGTTACCAGAACTTCCCCATGACCCCAGCCAGAAACCCTATATCATTATGCATTAACTCCCCCTCCCCTCTCCCCCCTGCCTGCCCCTGGTAGCCTGGACTCTCCTTTCTGTCTCTGTGAGTGTGCCTATCTGGGCCATTTCACATAAGTATCTGTCCCTTTGTTTCTGGCTTTGAGTGATGCTTTCGTCAACCTGAGGTCTTCCAGTTCATGCACATAGTGTTATGTATCAGAACGTCATTCCTTTTTAAGGCTGAGCAATATTCCGTTTACTGAATATGCCACTGGCTTATATTTTAAACACTTTCCAGGGAATCTTATCACGAGAATGAAAATCTCATAATGATGTGAGAGCAGGAGATACAGACCCTTATATGTTTTTTAAAAAACAATACTTTTTTTAAAGGAACTTAGATTACATAAATGTTACACAAAAAATATAGGGGTTTGGAGGCATTTTCAGGCTTTGGGAATTGTCCTGAATGATATTACCATGATAGATATAAACACTTCTTTATTTGTGTTTACCAGAGACATTAAGGAAATTGCCCAGAATTGCTCAAATTGTCTGTGACAGGATAGGGTTTTTCAGTTCAGTGGATTCTTTATTTTTTTTAATGCATGTTTTTATTTTTAAAGCACTTTAGATTACATATGTGTTACATCAAAATTATAGGGGATTCCATGTGCCCCATTCCTTCCTCGCCCCCCCCACCTGCCACTCAGTTGAATTCTTAATTCTTAGTGCAGTGCTTTTATTCCCCTGAATGGCACATCTGAGGCCCGATGACATTTTTTTTTCCTTACCTGACCAGGTACTTCGCTGATTGGATTGTACAAGGTTATCCCTCAGAAATGTCTGGGAGTTGGACTTGAAACGTTTTGGAGTCCTCCAGAGCAGCCACACTTTTCTTCACCACCGAGTCATGGAGGTCATGCGTAAGTGAAAGCCTGTCCCATTGAACCTACTGCCAGGTATTTTTCCGGTGGCCTGTGTTGCCAGTCGGAAGGGAGATTTCCCTCAGTTCTTTGGTAACTGCTTTGAGTTTGGCTGTTCCAGGCCAGTGTTGGGTACTATTTATGAAATAAATATATTTATCAAATAAATATATTGGTATGGGAAACGGACTTGGCCCAGTGGTTAGGGCGTCCGTCTACCACATGGGAGATCTGCGGTTCAAACCCTGGGCCTCCTTGACCCGTGTGGAGCTGGCCCATGCGCAGTGCTGATGTGCGCAAGGAGTGCTGCACCACGCAGGGGTGTCCCCCGCGTAGGGGAGCCCCACGCGCAAGGAGAGCGCCCCGTAAGGAGAGCCGCCCAGTGCGAAAGAAAGTGCAGCCTGCCCAGGAATGGCGCCGCCCACACTTCCCGTGCCGCTGACGACAACAGAAGCGGAAAAAGAAACAAGACGCAGCAAATTGACACAGAACAGACAACCGGGGGAAGGGGGGGGATTAAATAAATAAATAAAGCTTTAAAAAAAAAATATATATATATATATATATATATATATATGTATATGTATATTGTACCTTGTTTATTACTTCTGGGAACAAGAAAGCCCGTGTTAATTCCTATCAGTCTCCCTGCAGCAGCTTCCTGTATATTCCCAGCAATGCCTGCTGACAGCTTTACCTTGAAAGACCCTAAGTCAAAGTGAATGGTCTCCCACTCCCCACTTGGGGCTTGAGATTCTGCTTTGCTTTCCAAGGCAGAGAATCTACCACGTTATACTCAAAGCACCAGGCTTCTCTGGGTGACCTTCACCATTAATCCGTCCATTGTACATGGCCAAGATAGGGGTCTGTTTCTCGTGTAAAGAAAAAACATTCATTTCTGTTCTCTCTCTCCTTGCTCTTGCTTCCCTCCAGCTTTTAAAGATTGCCCTCTTCATTTAACTTAACTTGTTACTGTACCTTCTCTCTGATTTATTTTCTAGTAGGCACTTGGTAAAAGCTTTTGTTGTCAGGAATTGAACCAAATCAAGTAGGTTCTACCAGGTTGTAATTTCATTTTTCCATTCCATGGAATTGATCTCAGACTTTGCCAAGTCATTTCTAAATGTTTTGACCATATTTATGCTCAGAAGTAAACGTCTACATTGGCTGTGACCTCCATTCTTGGTCGAGAAAGCACTGTTGGTTTAGTAGCCAGACTGCATTCACAGGGAGACCTTAGGGTAGCTTTAATGCCTAAGTGCTCACGACTGGCCGTGGCAGGGAACTTAACGTCCATGGGAGGTGAAGGAGCCCAAGGCACTGTGTTTCCATAGTTACTTTAGAGCCTGTGCAAATCATAACTGAGCCTGAACTTCTCCTTGTGTTAGGATGCTTTGGGTGGTGTATCAGTCAGCCAAAAGGGGTGCTGATGCAAAGTACCAGAGATCTGTTGGCTTTTATAAAGGGTATTTATTAGGGGTAAAAGCTTACAGTTACAAGGCCCTAAAGAGTCCAACTCAAGGTTACTTTTCTCACCAGTCTGTTGCCACGTGTTGAAGCAAGATGGCGGGCGATGTCTGGGAGGGTTCAGCCTTCCTCTCTCCTCTAAGGCTCCATAGGCCCAGCTTCTTCCGATCTCAGTTGTAGCTGACACAGGGCTTATTTCTTCTGGGCTCAGCTACTCAGGGCTGTGGTCTCTCTAGCTGCAAACTATCAGGTGAATGGCTCAGCTCTCCCTGGGGCTCCAGCATCAGAACTAAGTTCTTTCCTGTGCTGTATCTTTTTATGTGTCTCCTGTGTATCTACTTCTGTGTGTCTCCTTGATTTAAGTGTCCGTTTATATAGCCCACAAAGGGGGCAGGGACTCAAACTGAGTTGCACTCTCCTAAGCCCTAATCTTAACATAATTGAATCAAAGACATTTCAGCTGAATCTAATACAGTCAAAGGGCATCATGCCCAGAGGAACAGACCAGTTTACCAACATAATCCATATCTCTTTTTGGAATTCATAAGTAATATTAACTGCCACAGGTGGCTACTGCTGATTCTCATAAAATAGCAATTGCAGGCACCGTAGAAATTGGGGAAGGGAGAAGCACTGGATCTGAAGTACTGGAGGGGACTGACAGATTGTCAAAATATGAGGAAACTGGTATGGCTTCCTTCTCCCAATTCCCCACCCCGCAGTGTACCGTGTGTTTGGAATGATGTGAGGTCAGCTCTTCTCTTTGCAAGGATTAGAGAGCACTCTTTATGGCTGTTTTTTACTTATTGCTGTTGCAGATGGGACTTGAAGAGAAATGAATTTTTTTTTTTAAAGATTTGTTTCTCTCCCCTTTTCCCCCCGCTCCCATTATCTGCTCTCTTGTGTCCATCGCTGTGTGTTCTTCTCTATCCTTTGCATTCTTGGCGGCACCAGGGACCTGTGTCTCTTTCTGTTGCATCATATTGCTGTGTCAGCTCTCCGTGTGTGCGGTGCCACTCCAGGGTGGGCTGTGCTTTTTTCACGTGGGCAGGTCTCCTTGCAGTGTGCAGTCCTTACACATGGGCCTCCCTTACGCAGGGGACACTCCCTGCATGGCATGGCACTCCTTGCATGCAGCAGCACGGCGTGTGAACCAGCTCACCACATAGGCCAGGAGGCCCTGGGTTCGAATCCTGGACCTTCTGTATGGTAGGCGGACACTCTTGCAGTTGAGTCACATCTGCTTTCCAAGAGAAATGTATTCTGGCCCTAGCTTTCCTAAGTCAACAATGTCTCTGCCACAGTATTAGGCAATCTCTTAGATTTCAGAGCCCCCAAATCTACAGATGATTTGTGTCCTTTCACTTGCAAAATGGGTACATACTGGAGAGGAAATGACTGCCACAGGTGAGATCCCAGCAACACAGGCATATAAGGAAGCAAGGGCCATTTTTTAACACTTGGTAACCACTGCTGTTCTACTTGATAAAACCCTCATCTCCTCGATGGACTTAGGAAGTCTTAGAGCTCTTACCTTCCTCACATTGCTTCTGCCTGCTGACTTAGAACTGTAATTGTCATTAGAGACCTAGTGCTGTGGCGTGGCCTGTAGCTATAGAACGTTGTGGAGGACTAAAACCAGTGCCCACCGTGTTGCCTTTCTTCTGGCTTGTGCCTGTAAAACTTGGTGATCGTTGCCATATTATCCTAGAACGTGTTCTCCTTTGAGTAGGAGCTGACCCCAGTGTCTAGTGGCTATTGGATACTCAGCTCTTGAATCTGTGACTTGGGCATTGACAAGCTGTCTTCATGCTTTCTAGCTCTGCTCTATGATCTGAAGGTTCCCCGTTGGGATTTCCAGACTGGTAGGCAGCTACGGACATCTCCGCTCTATGATCGGTTGGACGCCCAAGGAGCCAGATGGAGAAACGTGGATTCCACCAGATAAGGGTAAGAATGCACATTCTTGTTTTTGTATGTTTGTTTATTTTTTGTCCTGAGAATTAATAAAACCTACTTTAAAATGTAAATAGCAGGGAAGTGGCTGTGGCTCAATCATTTGGGCTCCCATCTACCATATGGGAGGCCCTGAGTTCACGCCCCAGGGCCTCCTTGTGAAGGCAAGCTCACCCACATTCCATGGAGTGCTGCCAGCCTGCAAGCACCGCAGAGAGCCAACTCAGGAAGGTGATGCAACAAAAAGAGAGACAAGCAAAAACGCAGAAGAGCGCACAGCGAATGGACACAGAACAGACAGCAAGCAAAAAGTCACAAGGAGGGGGGATTAAAAAATAAAAATGTGAACAGCAGAATGTGTTCCTGGAAGAATAAATAAATAACACCTGTCATATTATATAGTGCAATACAGTATTTGGGAGCCAGATTCCCAAATGTAAATCCCCTCTTTTTCTTTCTACCTTTTGTGTTGTTTTTGTTCTGTAGACTTCCTGACATTGGAACAGAGCAAGACTTTCTATAAACCAGATTGGTTTGACATTGTGGAGTCCGAAGTCAAGTGCTGTAAGGAGGCTGTGTGTGTCATTGACATGTCATCTTTTACAAAGTTCGAAATAACAATAAGTATTTGGGAGCCAAAATAACCAAGTAGGGGGCTTTTTTCATCTGTTGAATGCCTCCTGTGTTTTTCTTTTATCGCTTCAAAAGGGATTTTGTAAGAACCTTGGTATATTTTAGGTTTTTGTACTTCATCTCTTTTATAGCATTCCTCAGAATTTTTAACTCTTTTCTAGTTTTCAGTTTGCCTAGAGAGGACCATTCATGATTAGAATAGATAACTGACTTTCCCTCTAGTAGAGTAAATCTGCAAATATTGCTACATGGATAGTGGCTAATTGAATTTTCAGCAAGTCTTGTGGCTCTTCAGGCTGCATTAGCCAGCCGAGTGCTGTTGTGCTCACTGCTCACTCTGCTTCATTCTCTCGCCCTATAGTCCACTGGGGATCAGGCGTTAGAAGTTCTGCAGTACCTGTTCTCCAACGACCTCGATGTGCCCGTGGGCCACATTGTGCATACCGGCATGCTCAACGACAGTGGGGGATATGAAAACGACTGCAGCATAGCGCGACTGAGCAAGCGCAGGTGAGGTGGCTGTGCCGCCCGCCCTGCTCTGTCCAGAACACTGGTTCTGTGGGCACTAGAGCAGAGCGGCTAACTCGTTCTTGCAGACAGCCATAATTGTACCAAGGACAAAGAGGCCATTTCATTAACTCATGTCCAGCTCATTGGCTGCACAAAAGGAATCACAAAGGGCAGGGGCCAATGAGAAACTCACCAGTTTATGTAGAAAATTGGTCTGTAGTACTTCCCCCCTTTTTAATAAATGAAATATAAAATGCATTAGGGCTTTGGTTTCAGTTTTGTTCAAACTGCTTTGTCACCTACAGCTAGCATTTAGGGGCTGACATATTTGTTGAATGAAAGAGTACATAATTTTAAGGATGACTTAATTTCCTGATGTTCTGAGTCCTGATAAGGGAGCAGCCCCTCTCCTCTTCTCCCACCCCATTCCAGGTTCTGACCTCCCCTCCCTCCCTTTCCTTCCTTCCCACTTAACTGGCTCCTATCACCCTTCTCTTTCCCAGGTTAATAGTGTCAGCCATCAAGCACTTTCAGACATCTTCCATGTTTAATTCTGAAGTTCTGGGAGTTACTAACCTTTCTCTCTCCTGTAGTTTGCTCTGCATGTGTACAATGAAGTGATGAGTACTGGGAGAAATGCTGAATATGAAGGGGTGAGGTGATGGGGTAACTGTGTGACTCCCAGGTTTCTGGTTCATGAAACTGAACATAAAAGGAGCAGATTTGGATGACAAGATGATGAGATTGTTGTAAACATGTTAGCCTATCCAGGGGGTTCCTAGATGTAGCTAATTAAAAATAGTTGGATAAGCAAAATAAAGATCACTAGCTGTTAAGTAATACTCTTTTCTTCCCACAAGTGAGAACATGATGCACCTGTCTTCCACCCAAACGTGGGCTCATCCACATGTGGATGAGAAGTTTTGGGTGCTTGCTACTAAGTCAACTGTAGGCAGATGAAACCCAGCGAGAGCAACAGGAAAAGGACTGAGGCCCTGTCCCCCAGCCACACCCTCACTCCATAGAGGGTAAGAGAAATGCCTGTCTCTTCTCCACCTGTTTCCAATTCTTTCTTGTACACCTGTGACACTGTAATGAATAGTTTTATGTACAAGGTCTATATTTTGTGGTGGTAAGTAAATATACCACGTTACCACAGATGAAGAACATTTCACAAGTGGACAAGGCAAGAGTAATTAAAATGTCTTGTTTTTATTCAATGTAACATGAAAAGAAAATCATTGAACTCTAGCTTGATGGACAGCGCACAAGGTTCAGGCCGCGTTCATGGAGAGCAGAAAGGCTCAGTGACCCTTTGTCTAGAGAGTCGCCTGGGCTCTTGAGAAAAGATCCATTTACTTAGGTGCCTTGACTGTCCTGAGGACCACATTCTAACTCCAAACATGAACAGAAAAAGGCAGAACTGAACTGCATGTTTTATAAATGCAAATAATGAGTTATAGTACTTTACAGTCATTACAGGGTTTTTTTTTTATTCCTCTGAAGTTTACCAGAGAGTTAACTGTGTTAACTGTGGTGTTAGAAAACCCATCAAGGTTGCAAAAGCTTTCTACCCCACACTCATTTGTTCTGGGGAAGGGGAGGCTGTTTGGGGTAGATGGAGATCCACAGGCTGAAATGAAGTTACTTTCTTTTGTTTCTTGTTGTCTCCATCCACCAGTTGACATTCTGGAGTGTAAGGCACTAGAACTTGGCATGGAGAACAGAGGTGCTCCAAGCTATAGCTGTAGAAATCCTGGTATAGATCTTTTTAAACAGATGCCAACAGTATCCTCCCCACCTCTTGTAATTTCTGTCTTTGAGAGACAGGAAAACAAGAAGGCACAATACATTTGCAAAGGATAAAAAGTTAAGTGCATCTAAATATTAGAAAAATGACCCAGAGAAACGTTTAATTCTCCCAAAGTCAAGAATCACACGTACAAGGGACGACTTTGGAGTTTAATGGACAAAGAGAAGACAAAGACATACAAAACAGTCAGTCCTCTTAGAAAATAGTGCTTTGGTGGTGCAGAAGAACTGACAGTGAAGGAGCCTTACAATTCAGCACCTTAAAGTGGAGGCCAAACTGGTGATGGGGGCAGGAGGATCAGACAGCCGCACAGCTGGGTACTACTTCCTGCAGGGGGACAGGATGTGGTCAGTGCCTGGAGTGCTGTGTTGGTTCACCTCCTTCCACTCAGCTGTGCCTCACCTGAATCCCTGTGCCTGTAAATGGCATGTGTGAGTTGGAAATTCTTAAGAATTGCTGTACCAGGGCACCTTTTTAGGATCATAACAGATTACCTTTTCTCAGGCACAGTTCTCAAAGGTGGGTGAAGACTTACGTGCCAGCAGTGTGGTCACAGGCTAGAGGCTAACAGCAAGAGTCAAGGCTGAGGCTTATCATTTTAGGTGCATGCAGAAGACAGGGTAATGGACTGTGAAAACTGAAGGTTTATTTTTCAGTTATACCATATGTTTAGTTCCTTGGAAACAGCCTAGGAAAAAAGGGAAGAAGATAAAATTTTTTCACACTGTACAAGGGGCTGCAGTTTAGGGACAGGACTTCTCTCGACGAAAATGAGACTGGCTTCTCAAAGCTCCTGCAGCTAAATGGTCTGGTCCCTGTGCTGCCTGTTCTGCCCGGGAGGGCAGCACAGAGCAAAGGACATAATACAGGCTAGCTGAGCAGTGTTTTGTTCCACTTTGCTCTTAAAATCTTCCAAATTAGAGTTTTCTGACCTCAGTGCCAATACCCATGGAAAGAAAATCTTTCTGATGTAAATGAAAGTCAACTGAGCCCGGCGTTGCTAAAAAAGCAGCATTTACATGCAGCATAAGTACTCAGAATATAGTTCAGGAGAGGAAAAGGCCCACTGGATACTTTTAACTCTGGGTCTTCCTCTGCTCGAGGCCAACTCATTTTCTGTTCCTAGGGTCAAAAAGATTCTTTAACTGAATATGCTGACAAGATAGACGAATGCAGAGCCCCTCTGCCTTGAAGAGCACAGACACAAGTACTTATAACTGCAGAGAAAAGGACCAGGCATCCATTCACAAGACAGCCAGCATCCCTCAGATCTCTGAAGTGAAGACAAAACTGATCGGCTCCCCAGGGTGAGCAGTCACACAAGGCAAACACATGTTGCCCCTTTGTCCAGGAGATGGAAATGAGATGGAAATGATACACAAATGGGGGCGTTCTGAGTGTCCTCCTTTAAATCTGTTGGATCTGCAGCAGCCATGCCTCGATCTGGCTCCTCTATCAGCAGCCCAGAATCTAGAATGTGTTAACATCTGACACTAGCAGGTCAGCAAGGCTTAAGTACTCTCTCTCCTTAACCTTCTAAGATGTGTATGATACCAGTGGCAAACAAGCTAGAGGCAGGAAAAAAGTCACCTTTAGTCCTTTTCTGTTCACAGAGCTCATATTAGATAAAAATACCAGATTCACCTTACCTATATTTGAATGAACCAAGAAAGACTTCAAGGATGAATTTGAAAGTGGCAAAGTATAAATATGTATGTTTTAGGTCACTCAGTAAACAAGTGATGTCCAATAGATTGACATCATGCCGGGACCATAGGAGCAGGACACTTTCAAATCCCAGTCCTGAGCGCTCAGCCCTGCCCTCCCCTCCAGGAAGAGAAGCACTGTTCTAGTAGCTCCATGTTCTGGTGGCTCCAATGGAGAGAACATGGCATCAGGAAACAAGAGGCCAGGACTTCCAGCTCCAGTGCACTTAAAGTCACTGTATGACTGTAGACACAAAATCAGATTTCCCTTCTACTTCTTAGAAAGGACATCTAATTGATAAAACAGTAATTACCTAGAGGTTAACAAGTACAGAACATGAGAGAATTCAAAGTCTTAAAATCCTATGATATGTATTCTTCTGCTGAAATTTCTATTTGAATAATATATTGTGATGATAGCATTCCCCAGTTTTAAACTGTGGAGATGGTGGTTTTTAGTTTTTTTATTTGGCTCTTATTAAGTAAAAGTTAAAAAGCAAATATATTGCCACATTTAAAGTTGTAAGAATAATATATCCGTAAGTTAAGAATTTTGTTTGAGTTCAATCCCAAATAAACTTCCACTTAAAAGGTGACTTTGGAGCGGCAAAATGCTCTGGAAGCACCCCAACATCTGTGCCCCTTGGGCTGTTTGGTCCATCTTCTTGGGACCGCTGCTCATACCTACTGCATTTGGCTCAGTGCCACTCCCGCCCCCCAGCTCCAGCGAGGCGACACTCCTCCCTCCTCTGTCTAGAAGCACCATCTCTCTGTAGTTAAACACACATTTGCTCCAAAACAGCTTGACTCCTAAACAGAATTCCAATCACTTAATCCCTTAATAAATCAACTAGGACTCTCAAAAGAGATGGACACCGAAGTCAATCATCAATTAAGATATTGGAGAAAGGGCAAGAAATACCTAGAAGGGATAAGGTGCCAGTCTTGGCTAAGGGGATAAACAGACCCCAAAGAAATGCCAGAAGACAGACATCTGAATTTTAAACTAATATACTTATAGGTCTATCAGAGCTAATACTTCCAAGATACCAAGACAAAGAAGGCAAACTGGATTAATTATAATCTCTAATAGCAGTCTGTTTGCACTTAAAAAAAAAAATTAGGACAGTTTATACCCAAGGGAAAAATATTTAGGACAGTCTATGATGTCCACATTCACCTTCAGAAAACAGAGACACTGCTTACAAGTGCATGCAGGGCGCTCTTGTGCTACCCTATGTCGTTTTCTATTCCATAGGGTCTGGGGAGAGGGCTGGATGGGAAAGAAGGGAAGCACTGTTCTAGGAGTGTGGACTGTGACCTACGGCTGAGTCACTTGCCCCCTCCATGCCCAGTGTGCTCCAGTGGGACCAGGCTCATCTGTGTGTGGCTCCAGCCACCTGTGCCAGAGGGGCTAACTTGGGATCCCAGCAGATCGCTGAAACTCAGTAAGGCCAGCCAGGTTTTGTTACTCGACCAAGGTGACACACCCTCCCTTCCACTCCAAAGGGGGAGAAACTGCTGAGCTAGTGGGCCTGCAGCAGAGGGGTCAGGTGAGCCTGGACTCTGAAGTCAAAAGCCCTTGAAGAAGAGAAAAATCAAGGTGAGATGCCTTAACTTTGAACATATAGGGAAAAAAACAGCAGTGTTTTAGTAGTAGAAACTTGACATCATTGGTCTGATCTCTCCTAGAGCAGACCCTTTCAGATGGGAAAAACACCACAAAAGGCAACATGGTTTTTTCCTTTCAGATACTGTGGCTTGTTTACTAGCTAAAAAGAAGAGAACCTACTCATTAGATTTTAACAGGAGATGAGGAAAATTAAAGGCAGGGTTGTCCTGGGCCAAAGGTCTGCCGACTGGTTCTGTAGGGAGGACGAGGATGGTGCCGCTGTCTGTAGCCTCTCAGCCATCCGAGCCCTTGTCAGTGAGGTAGATGATCACCCTCTTGCTAGAGGTATCACAGTGCCAGACCACAGCACGACGGAACAGAAGGATGCTCTGCCTGCTAAAAGGCACAAGCGCTTCCACGGGCTCTATCTGACATCAAGCAAACCTTCCAAAACGAACAGGTTACTCAGAAAACTAAGCCCTAAGGCCTGCACAGCACCAGCTTTCCTTGCTTTGAAACCCAGTACTTGAAGTCAGACTGTCACTTTAATCCACTTCCACAAACGGAGCTCACTCCTGCCCTGCCTGCTGGACATGCTTCCTGCCACCACCATAGGAACTGAGGAGGGAGGGGCACGAAAAGCCTCGTACGAGGAGAGTGGGAACTGTGAAAGGGAAGAGGTCTCATATTCCACAAGGAAAAGGAAGGACTTAGTTTAAAATTCTATCGAGGTTAGAGACAGAAGGCAAAGGTTACATGATGAAAGAAGGGAGCAGAAGGAAGAAAGAGGAGCTTAAAGACGACGCTCCTCCAGGGCTGAGGTGACGGGGGAGGAGGCACGTCTGCCCTGGCATTACTTCCCTTGGAAGTCATTGAGCTCCAGTTCATCCTTTCGGCGCTTATGGGTGAAAAGAGAGGTGAAGGGGTAGAGTTTGGCCTTGGCCTGGAACCGCTGTCCTGCAATGTCAATCTCATATTCTCCCCGGTTGATGAAATCTGCCGTCACCACCTGCTCTTCCCCAGTGTCCTCAGAAAAATTGTGCACAAAGCCCAGGCAAACATGGCGTTCCAGGGTGAAGCTATAGGCGCTGCTGGTGGTGAGGCCAACATAGTGCCCGTTTCGGTAAATGGGCTCTCCCCACCAAGGCCAGAGGTCCAGGTCTGTGTCGTGGTCTTCCAGGATGAACATAGTGAAGCGTTTATACATCCCATTCTGCTTCTGCTGCAGCAGGGCATCCCGCCCGATGAAATCCATGCCCTAGGAAAGAAGGGGACTCTGAGAAGTCGTCCATTCTCTGACCCCCAGCTCTAAGGAAGGACTGCCCTGGAGAGCAACACCCTCCCTACACACCCCTGCAAACTCCAGGAAATTCTATTATTCCAAGTGTGAAATACTGCATTCACAATACAAAAGAGGATTTCTTTAACAACAAAGGCTCACATTTTTCTTTTTTCTATTTTATAAACACAGATTTTGATGAAAAGACCACGCAGAACAAAAACATTTAGGAAAAAAATCAGCTCTCAAAAATACTTGTTGGATTTTACAAAACAGTGTTTTTGTATGATACCAACAAAAAGTCCATGATATATGTCTAAATACAATGTGTGTGTGTATGTATATACGCATATATATGTGTATATATACAAAAAGCAAGTGGAATAAAACAAACTGATTATCTCTGAAAAGAGATAGTATGGGCGATTTTAATTTTCTTCATATCTTTCCCTATTTGCGAAAATAAACATTATTACTTCTATACCAGAGGTAACTGTTAAAGAATGACATATCCCTTAACAGCAGGAAATGATGGATAATGGAGTACTGTAAAGTTCAGGTGATAAATACTGCTTATTTCACTTTAAAAAAACAAATGAATGACATAGCTCTATTGTACTGATGTGCAATGACTGACAAGGTATTCTGTTAAGTGAAAAAAACCAAAGTACAATAACAGCAAAGATGCAGAGTCCAGCTATCTAGGTTAAAAAAAGGTTGGAGGGGAAATTATATACTTTATAATGTCTGCACTATATTGATGATGTCTGAAAGGAGAGATAAATGTTTCTTTTAGCAAAAGGGACAGTGAGATTGGGTGGGGTTCAGGGTTCAGAGGTAGAAAAGAGATTTCCCATTGCATTGTACATTCTCTTGATCTATGATTTATTTTAACCATATTCATATACTACTTGAAAAAAATTTAAAAAAGGCAGCTGACTGAGATGACCGGGTACAGTATCTGTGGCACTTTAATTAATTAATTACTATAGTCAACTCAAACATTCTCCAGAAAGCACTCAGTTACCAAAGAGAGCAAAGTGCTGGAAACAAGTATTATCTGTTTAATATGTTTTCATATTAGGACGCTTATCCCATAGGTAATTTTTTCATTCTAAGGACATCCTAAATCATTGTTTATCTGATGCCCTCACTGAGGTCTTCATATTTTTACACTTTTCTATTTCAGCACTTCTTCCTATTATTCTTCCATAGATGTCACCATTCAGGACACTGAGTGATAGACTGGAGCCTAGATATATACAGTACCTTCTCTAATTTCACCCGAAACTCTCGTCCACATTCCAGGGGTGTTGTGAAGGTATTTAAATCCTGACCCCAGAAGGCAAAAAACTTCTCGATTCGGAGACTGCGAAGAGCATAATACCCAGCATTCCGGATTCCATATTTCTGTCCCACACTCATCACTTCATTGTATACATGCAGAGCATACTACGGGGAGAGACAAAAGGTTAGTAACCACCAGACACTGCAGAAGTCAACATGGAATATGTCTGGAAGTACCTGACAGCTGAGGAAGAGAGAAGGTTGTGTAATTCCCAGGATGTCTCTTCCACAACAATGCAAGGAGCCACAGCCCAGGAGTAATGAGTAAGGCCCATGAAGGCAGGATCCACATCTTAGGTCTTCCCTAAAATGTCTGATGTAATGATTTCAGTATATAGCAAGCGTTGATTGATAAACTCATAGACAAACTCACTACTCGGTCAATGAAGAGTCTCATAACTGCTTTTAAAGTAGCCTACTCACACTTCCCAACCTTCTTGCTAGTTCTGGCTTTGTTCCCTTACCCCAATTACCCAGCCCTGGTCCTTTCCTCATGCGCTGGCTTAGGCTAGGAAGCACGTGTTACACACAGCTGTAGATGAGCACCCACGTCATCTGATCTTTCACACCGACTGTGGCACAGCTTAGACAAGTCCCTGAGGAGTCTGTGAAGCAGAGTTTTCTTATCCACAACCCAATACCTCTGCTGCAATACTATTCTCTTGATTCCAAAAATATGTACATTTCAGGGAAACGGACTTTGGCCCAGTGGTTAGGGCGTCCGTCTACCACATGGGAGGTCCGCGGTTCAAGCCCCGGGCCTCCTTGACCCGTGTGGAGCTGGCCCATGCGCAGTGCTGATGCGCGCAAGGAGTGCCGTGCTACACAGGGGTGTCCCGCGCGTAGGGGAGCCCCACGAGCAAGGAGTGCACCCATAAGGAGACCCGCCCAGCGCGAAGGAGGGAGCAGCCTGCCGAGGAATGGCGCCGCCCGCACTTCCTGTGCCGCTGACAACAACAGAGGCGGACAAAGAAACAAGACGCAGCAAAAAGACACAGAAAACAGACAACCGGGGGAGGGGAGGGGAATTAAATAAATAAAAATAAATCTTTAAAAAAAAAAAAACAAAAAAAACACAAAAATATGTACATTTCAGATGACCTACATGAACCTAGTATGTTTCCAACTTGAAAGCCCATATTATTCCCTATCTAAATAAACATACTCTGATGAATTAGATTACACTGCCTTAAAAACCGTAAAAGTAAAACAAAAAATGAAGACAGAAAAAGCCAGCTTCGCAGTACTGCAGTTCTTTATCCTGGCAGTGTATGTTGCTCTGAATTACACTACTGCAGCTAAACAGGCATCCACAGGACAGGCCACTGTGATCAAGACAACTTCAATGTGGAAAAAAGGGATCCAGCCTATTGAACACAAGGCTCAGCCTGTGGTATGTGAGATACCTGAATTAAGAAACATGGATGGAGGAGACCAACAAAGACTGGCAGACAAGTGAGAATAAGCAGCAGCAGCATCTCCTTGTGGACTTGTTATTCTTCTCTCTCAAGCTATGAACACCTCCATACTTGAGTTAAGAGGAAGAGAGAAGAGGAAAGATTTAAAACAGGCAACTCAGCTTGGGATACATAAGGAGCAAAGGAAAGAGCGGATCTCTACTGTTTACTCATTCTCTCAAGAAATACTAGGGATTTCATGTGAACAAAAACAAGAATCTGTCATCTGCCCGTGTTTTGGAAGATCTCTCCTAAAAGACACAAGCATTAACTTTTGGAGGCCAAAAGCCAGCTAGAAAATAACCCTGGCACATGTTTCTTCTCTTGGACTTGTGGAAATCCTAAGAATGGGACCACCCCTTCCACAGAGAGCCTCCAAGTAAGGATGGAACTGCTAGAGCCACAGTCCTCCCTACTGCTGGGATTTGGCCATTTACACTGGTACCCAGGTGATAATCCTGAATGACCTTATGGTGTTTCAGAATTGATCCCTGTCTGTACAGGAAAATCACATCTACCACATTTGTATCAACTTTCCTCAAATGCTGGATAATTCCTTTATTTTAACATCACTATATTTCTGAGTGTGGAAAAGCAGAAGAAATTTCCATGAACTGAATCTGTGCTAAGACCGCCTACCATATGGGAGGTTCAGGTACAAACCCAGGGCCTCCTGACCCGTGTGGTGAGCTGGCCCATGCACAGTACTGATGCATGCAAGGAGTGCCCTGCCATGGTCGGGTGTCCCCCACATAGGGGAGCCCGAAGTGTAAGGAGTACGCCCTGCAAGGAGAATCACCATACATGAAAAAAGTACAGCCTGCCCGAGAGTGGCGCCGCACACACGGAGAGCTGATGCAGCAAGATGATACAACACCAAAAACAGAGGCACAGATTCCCAGTGCCGCTGACAAGAATGCAAGTGGACACAGAAGAACACACAGCAAATGGACAAAAAGCAGACACTGGAACAGGGGGAGAGAAATAAAAAATAAAAATCTTAAAAAAAAAAAAAAAAAAGAAAAACTACCACTACAAGCAATACTGACTAGCGTCAAGAACAGGACACAGTTGCCTATGATCAATGCTACCTGTCACAACTGGACAAGGAAATCACAGGAATGAAAAATTGTTGAGAAGGAAGAAAAACTATCACCCTCTGTATATAAGATTGAGCCCTGGTAAATCCAGAGAGTCAACTAAAAGTTATATACAAAAAATAAGGAAGGAAGCAGTATAGAGAATTAATATACAGAATAGCTTTCCTAAGTCATAACAACTTAGAAGATAATGGAACACAGACCCCTAATTCACAATAGCAACAACAACAAATTGAATAAACTTAAGAAATATAAGGAGAAGTGGATGTGGCTCAAGCAACCGAGCTTCCGCCTACCACATGAGAAATCCCAGGTTTGGTCCCCAGTGCCTCCTACGGAAGATGAGCAAGACAGCCAGCTGATGCAACATGAAACACAGGAAAACATATAATGAGAGATACAACAAAGTAGGGAGTGGAGATGGCTCAAGTGATTAGGCACCTGCCTCCCCCATGGGAGGTCCTGGGTTTAGTTCCCGGTGCCTCCTAAAAAAAGACCATCATACAACAGACAGACATGGCAATGCCAACAATGAGGGGGTGGGGAGAAATAAAAATAAATCTTAAAAAAAAAATACATATATATAAATATATGAAAAAAGACCTATATGAAGAAAACTTTGATATACCTCAGAAGTACACTAAAGAAATCTAAATGAAAGCCAAAGCATAAGAATGTCAGTTCTCCCTAATTTTTCAATGTACAATGCCAAAAATACCAACAGGGTGTTTTCTTGGTCTCTGTGTTTTAACTTGATGATTGTACAGTTCACAAGGGAAAGTAAGCAAGCAGGGATTGTTCTTTTTCAGTCTTCCCAACTATGAGGGAACATTAGCACTACTATATATTTAAACACATTATACAAACTTAATAATCAAAATAGTGTTGTTCTGGATCATGAATACACAGAACAAGGTAATGGAATAGGAAGTCCAGAAATGAACCCAAATACATACAGGAAATTTGATAAAAGTAGAATCTAAAATCAATTGGGAAACAAATTTTCCAATGAATGGGATTGGGACAACCCCACATATTTTATAAGAATGTAAAGCTTTGAGCCATACTTTATAACGTGCTTCAAAATACACTGCAAAAGGGGAAGCGGATGTGGTTCAAATGACTGGGGTCCCATCTACCAAAAGGGAGGCTCTGGGTTTGCCTCCCAGGGCCTCCTTGTGAAGGCAGGCTGGCCTGCACCTACGGAGAGCTGGTGCAGCAAGATAATGCAACAAAGGGAAACAAGCAGACACAGAAGAAGGCACAGCAAATGGACAAAGACGGACAGCAAACAAGCTGCAAGGGGGGGGTATAAATAAATCTTTAAAATATATATATATATACTGCAAAAGGATCAAGCCTTTAAACATTTTTTAAAAATCAAACAAAAGGATAACAAAACCCATAAAGAACCAAAAGAAAACTGGGAAGATTTTATAACCTTGGAGTGGGAATCCCTTCTAGTAATATTCTAGAAGTCACAAAAGATTTGATTGATTGAACTACGTAAAAATCAAGACATTCTGCAATGCATGATACTCTTCATAATAAGTAAATCAAAAACAAAGTGATGAACTGGAAAAAAATTGCAACTCAATTCAAAGGGTTTTCTGATTCAGAAAGAGTCCCTAGAAATTTTTTTTTTTAATAGAAGAATGCATGCAACAAACTTATGAGCACTTACTACGTGCCAAGGGTTTCTCTAGGTGCTAGGGATACAAAAATTAACAGAAGAGACAATCCTTGTCTTCATGGAACTTAAATAGAAGAAAATCTTTAAGACAGTAGTAAGCACTAAGGGGAAAATTAAAACAAGGAATAAGAACAGGGAGAAATGAGGTGTTGCAACAATACTCAGGTCTCACTGAGGTGTGTGTCAGTAAGACCTGAAGGGGAAGCAGACTTGGCCCAATGGATAGGGCATCTGCCTACCACATGGGAGGTCCGCGGTTCAAACCCCGGGCCTCCGTGACCCGTGTGGAGCTGGCCCATGCGCAGTGCTGATGCGTGTAAGGAGTGTCGTGCTATGCAGAAGTGTTCCCCATGTAGGAAGCCCCATGCGCAAGGAGTGTGCCCTGTAAGGAGAGCCGCCCAGTGTCAAAGAAAGTGCAGCCTGCCCAAGAATGGCACTCTACACATGGAGAGCTGACACAACAAGATGACTCAACAAAAAGAAACACAGATTCCCGGTGCCGCTGATAAAGATAGAAGCAGTCACAGAAGAACACACAGCGAATGGACACAGAGAGCAGGCAACTGGGGGGGACGGGAAGCGGGGAGAAATAAATTAAATATCTTAAAAGATCTGAAGGAGGTGAGGCTGTGAGCCTTGGGAGTATCTATCTGGGGAAGGATGTACACAGGGCTAAGGCAGAACCATGTACAGCATGTTCAAAGACTAGTAAGGAATGAGAGAGGCAGAGAACACGTAAGAGCAGGAGCCTGAGGGTGGCAAAAGGGTAAGCAGACTGTAGGATGTAGACTGGCTTTTAACTGAAGCGAGATGGGTTTTGAAAAGTTGCTCACCCTCATTCGAAATGGAAATTTAAAGTGTACTGGGGGGGGGAACTATTTTGCATCTGTCAGACTGGCAAAAATGCTAACATTTGACAACTCTGTTGGTATGAGCTATAATGAGAAAAGACTCTTGTATACTGCAGAATTACTTACCTATGATAATTAAGGACTGGAAACATCAAAAATGTATATTAGTACCATACTGGTATATTACCTTATGATTCAACAATACAATGGAATACTATGCCACTGTTTAAAAAAAAAAGTGCTTTCTCTTCAGAGACATGGAAAGATCTCTGATAAAAAATTGTTAAGCAAAAAAAGATAAACAACAAGAGTATCTCCCATCTGTGTTTTTAAGAAGGAAAGGTCCTATATACAGAAAATCCTGGAAAATCCGCAACAAAGCTCCTAGAGCTAATAAATCATTTCAGCAAACGGGTGGGGTACAAGATCAACACCCAAAAATCAGCAGTATTTCTATACACGAGCAATGAATAATCAGAAGAAAAAAATTCCATTCACAATAGTCACTAAAAGAAATATCCAGGAATAAATTTAAGCAAGGATGTAAAGGACTTGTACACAGGAAACTACAAAACATTCCTAAAAGAAATCAAACAAGACCTAAATAAATGGAAGGACATTTGATCATGGATTGGAAGACTAAATATCGCTACCATGTCAATTCTACCTAAACAATTTACAGATTCAATGCAATCCCAATCAAAATTCCATACTTTGCTGCAGAATAGAAAAGCCAATCATCGAATTTATATGGAAGGGTAAGGGGCCCTGAATAGCCAAGCCATCTTGAAGTAGAAGAAAGAAGTCAAGTATTGGAGGACTAATACTTCCAGTCTTACAACTTATTACAGGGAAGCAGATGTGGTTCAAGTGGTTGAGCACCTGCTTCCCACATGGGAGGTCTCAGGTTTGCTCCCCAGTGCTGCTTAAAAACAAAAACAAGCAAGCAAGCAAAGAAAACCAACTCAGGGGAGCCAGTGTGGCTCAGTGGTTGAGCACTGAGGTCCTGGAGTCACCCCCAGCCCCAGTACCTCAAAAAAAAAAAGTTACTATAAAGCTACAATAATCAAAAGAGCATAGGGAAACAGATGTGGCTCAAGCAGTTGGACACCCACCTACCACATGGGAGGTCCCAGGTTCAATTCCCGGTGCCTCCTAAAGAAGACCAGCAAGCAAGCGAGCTGGTGCAACAAGATGACCCAACCAGGAGAGACAACATGCAGAAGCAGAGCTGGCCAAGCGACTGGACCCCTGCCTACCACATGGGAGGTTCTGGGTTCAGTTTCTGCTGCCTCCTAAAAAAAAACAAGCAGACACAGCACACAAGGAACGGATATAGAGCAAACAGCAAGCACAAACAAGGGGTGGGGGGAATAAATAAAATCTTAAAAAAAAACAAAAAACCCAGCATAGTACTGGCTGAAGGACAGACATACATTCCAATGGAATTGATTTGAGAGCTCAGAAATCAACTCTCAGACTTAAAGCCAACTGATTTTTGACAAGGGGACAAAGAATATTCAATTGGGAAAGAACAGTCTTTTCAACAAATGGTGCTAGGAAAACTGGATCTCTACTTAAAAAAGAATGAAGGACTTGTGCCTCACAACTTACACAAAAATCAAACCAAAATGGATCAAAGACCTAAATGTAAGAGCCAAAACTAACAAATTCCTAGAAGAAAATGTAAGGAATCATCTTCAGGATTCACATTGACCAGTGGTTTCTTAAACCTTACACCTGAAACACAAGCAACAAAAGAAAAAAATAGATAAATGAGACCACTTCAAAATTAAAAATGTTTGCGATTCAAAGGACTTTATCATGAAAGTAAAACAACAGCCTACACAATGGAAGAAATTATTTGGAAACTACATATCCAATAAAGGTTTAATATCCAGAATAAATAAAGAAATCCTTCAATTTAACAACAAAAAGACAGACAACGCAAGTAAAAAATGGGCCGAAGACTTAAATAGGTATCTCTCTGAAGAAGAGAGACAAATGGTGAAGCAGCACATGAGATGCTCATCATAATTAACCATCAGGGAAATGCAAATCAAAACCACAATGAGATACTATTTCATACCCACAAGAATGGCTACTATAAAAAAACAAAACAAAGCAAAAAACAGAAAATCTCAAGTGTTAAAGAGGATATGGAGAAAGAGGAATAATAATTACATTCATTATTTACTGGCAGGAATGTAAAATGGTGCAGCTGCTGTGGCAGACAGCTTGGCTATTCTTTAGAAAGTATAGTGAACTGTGAAAAATGCAGCTATGAACATTAGTGGGCAAATATCTCTTCACGTCCCTGCTTTCAGTTCTGGGTATATACCTAGTAGTGGGATTGCTGGGTCATACGGTAATTCTATAGTATGGTATAGTATAGTATAGTATAGAGTAATGGTAACAAAAATTGGAAAAAAAAAAAAGCATGGAACTACACTAAACAGAAAACCCTAAAGTTAAACCATGGACTAGAGTTAATGGTACAGTTATAGGGGAATGGATATAGCTTAAGCGGCTGAGTGCCTGCTTCCCATCTATGAGGTCCTGGGTTCAATCCCCAGTATCTTCTAAAAACAAACACATGAACAACCCAACTCACTGGGGAGATGTAGCTCAATGGCTGAGCACCTGCTTCCTATGTACAGGGTCCTAGATTCAATTCCTGGTACCTCCTTAAAAAAAAAAAATAGTACAGGTAGCAAAATGTGCTTTCCTCCGATTATAACAACTGTATCACACCAAAGCAAGGTCCTTAATACTAGGGTGGTATATGGACCTTCAGTAGTTTATGCAGGATTGTTCTATAAACCCATAACCTCTCTAATTTAAGGGGGGAAAAAAAGGAAGGGTAAGAATATGTCTTCCAATTTGTTTGCATATATATAAAAAAATCTGACACAATTTAAAAAAAAGGAACACTAATATGGGTGGTGGTTGGGGGAAATGGGTGAGACGGTATCAAATACTTTTTATAGATTATTTTAAACCATGTGAATGCATTACTCAAAAAAAAATTAAAAATATAAAAATCTTCAACTATAAAGTATAAAGGCTCAGTGAGATAAAGCTTTCTAAACCTGCCAGTACCCATCAGCTCTGCGCGAGCCAGCACACCATCCGGTGGTTCTGGGAAAGGAAAACAGGGCCCTCTCACCTCTATAGGGATATACAGCATGAATCCTGGCTCTCCTGTGTGAGTCATGCTCATCACTCGAATCCCGTTTGCATAGCCCACACTCATTTCCTGTAGAAGCAAAGGCAGAAAGTCAGCTGAGGAAACTTTTCCAGGCAGTAGGCACCCAATACACAATGGTTAAGGGAATGCCTGCCTGAAGTAAATCCTACCCATTACCTCTGTACCCTTCGTTTAACCCTAAGGGAGATACATGTAAACAAAAGAATTTCATCCTGAAAATGGCCTGTTCCCATGAACTGAGGTCACTAAAAATGGATATTCTCATGAGTATGACCACTTCAGGAGTTTTAGGCTGATGGTGGGAAGTGGAGACAAAGTCTTTGAGAAGCATGCAATATTTCCTACAAGCTCTTGCTAAAGAATTGTTTTAGTCAGAGGTAGGTATGGGGAGGAATGAAAATTAAGCTAATGTCTTCTCTGGGGAGACTCGGAGGACAAATCCT
Organism: Dasypus novemcinctus; assembly: GCF_030445035.2. NCBI lineage: Eukaryota > Metazoa > Chordata > Mammalia > Cingulata > Dasypodidae > Dasypus > Dasypus novemcinctus. The sequence goes on from NC_080690.1 coordinate 15,493,962, forward strand.
GGGCACCTGCCATAAAAACATGATGATGTCTATACCTACCCACAACACGACGCACCTGCTACTCTGGGGTCAGAGATCTGGCTTCTGATTTTTCAAAACATGTTTACAGCAGCTTAGTCACCTAATAGGCCACTGACTTAATCACCATTCTGTAAAGGAACATGCTAAGTCCCAGAGGGCACCAAGGCGAGCCACTTCCATATAAGCCAGCTGTGACGCAGCAGCTCGAGCAAGCGTGGGGCTAGCCCCTTCCAGGAAGAGGAGAAAGCACTGTGACGGGGACTGCTGGCGGCTGCCAGCCGAGAGTTTTCTGTTGCTTTCCCTCTGCCGTGGAGAAAAAGGAAAACTGTAAAAACAGTTTGTAGGTGCATCCCAACTTTGGTTTGAACTTCAAAGAGCCTCCAACAGTAACTGTCTCCCCTGTGCTCACTACAGGTTACCAGAATGGCTGTCAGTTTGAACCTCTGCAGTTAGCTGCTTCCAGGAGAATATTCAATTTTCTTTTCTTTTATTCAGTTACAATTTGTTTCACCCAGCTAGAGCTGCTGCTTGTAAGAAAGAAAATTATTTAAGTTATTTAGGAATTCACCCAAACCATTTCTTATTTGAAGGATCTTAGACGTTGACTGGCATTATCATAACCCTGTAAAATAAAAGTTTAGTCCAATGCTAGAGAAACCAGTAATATGTAGAGCTGACATTAGGTAAGTTAAATCCACAACAAAGATATCCTAATGATTATTAAACAAGGAGAGCTTGAAGGAGGAAAAAAATCATGAGTTTACTCGGTCATTTCTTATTTGCTTAATAAAGGTCAAAATACCTTTTATGGGTATAATACCAGAGGAAAAATAAGTAATTGCCACCATTATAAAAGAAAAAAATTCCAGTTCATTTAAAAAATAGGACTTTTTGTGCACCCACCTTGCAAAAGAGACTTGGGAAGTGGTCTGGAGTCATAGGGGCATAGGACAACTCGGACAGAACATCCACAGCTCGAGGGCCAATCAGATTGAGAGCTAAACAGAAGAGAACAAAAGATGCCTCATTCTGGATTTACTCGCCTATGGCCGCGTCTGGGTGGTGAGACCATAAAAGCATCCCACCCTGTACTCAGGCTGTTCAAGGATGGACAGAGCATCCCAATTCAGGCAAATACAGCTCTACTGACAGAAGCTAAGGGGAGCTACTGGTAGACTGGTGTGACAAGCTGGTGAGATTGCATCCTCTTTTGGGGGACACAGGAAGCCACCACTGCACAGCCTCCCCTGCAGTTAGATTGGGACCACAAGACCAAGTCCTGTTCAATGGAATATGAGCCCACTTGCTGAGCTGGCTGTAATCCCTATGCATATTTCCTGTTTCTCATTCCTTTCCTGGTGAATTAAAAAGCAACAGGTTCCTAACAGTGTGGCAGCATGTTGGAAAAAGACCCAGTCCCAAATCAATGCCTGGAAGAGAGCACTTGAAGAGAGCTGTCCAATTCACCCTGGACTCTGATGTCTGCAGCAGCAGCTCAGCAACTACCTTAATAAAGGCTAGAACACAGCATTTGACAGTAACATTCCATAGTTTGCCAGACAGTAGCATATTAACCACATATGCTACTTCAGTGAACTGAAAATGAGAGCAAGGGAGAGTAAATGCCGGTGCAGGTGAGGGGTAAGGAAGAAGGGAGGGGAGAGTAGAACCTGGAATGGGGTGGAAAAAGAGGAGAGGGGCTGCTCGTTTGTCAGGACTCCTGGAAGAGATCATCAGGAAATTAAACCATCCTTAAAAATTATTTACTGTATTCAACAAATATTTCAGCCCTTAAATGCTAGCAGTGAACAAACCAGAAACTGAAGCCCTAACTCATTTTATATTTCATTTAAAAAAAAAAAAAAAAAAGTGGGGGCGGTGGACTGGGCCCAGTGGTTAGGGCATCCGTTTACCACATGGGAGGTCCGCAGTTCAAACCCTGGGCCTCCTTGACCCGTGTGGAGCTGGCCCATGCGCAATGCTGATGCGCACAAGGAGTGCCATGCCGTGCAGGGGTGTTCCCCGCGTAGGGGAGCCCCACGCACGAGGAGTGCGCCCCGTAAGGAGAGCCACCCAGCGCGAGAGAAAGCGCAGCCTGCCCAGGAATGGCACCACACACACAGAGAGCTGACACAACAAGATGACACAACAAAAAGAAATACAGATTCCCATGCCGCTGACAACAACAGAAGTGGACAAAGAAGACACAGCAAATAGACACAGAGAACAAATAGACACAGAGAACAAACAACCGGGGTGGGGGCGGGGGGGGATAAATAAATAAATAAATCTTTTTTTGAAAAAAAAAAGTGGGGAAGTATTAGAGATCAATTTTCTGTGACCAGGGAGCCTCTCCCATGCTATCTAATTCTCACAGTCATTCTGAATGTCAAGTATAAAGATGGAAAATGCAGAAGATAAAACTGGATCTACTGGCCTACTCTTGCTCAGTTGACCCAAAAGGGCCCTCCTTACCAGTGTACTTCCAGGTGACATCCTCCAGAAGCAGGTTGGTGTCTTTCGGCATGTGTTTCTTAAGCCAGGACCAACAGTGGACCTGCTGATCGGTTGGAGAAATCATGAAGAAACTGAAAGCAAGACCCAAAAGTATTCAAAATAGGAGAGCCAAAGAGGAACAAGAAACAATTATGTTCTCATGTAGTTTTTAAAGCTATGAGTAATCATCTCTTAGGTTCATCAAGGGCCAAGAGTAAAATGCTAGGATATCACATAATGACAAATCAGAAGATTCTGGCTTCCTTTTAGTGCAGAACAATTATAGGCTTATTAACATAAGGTAAGGCATCTTCTCCCACAATGTTACTTACCCTTCTACACTGAGTTTTACATTCTCCGGTGGGTTTCTCCCATGCCCCACCCTTTGTGATTCCTTTTGTGCAGCCAATGAGCTGGACATGAGTTAATGAAATGGCCTCTTTGTCCTTGGTACAATTATGGCTGTCTGCAAGAACGAGTTAGCCGCTCTGCTCTAGTGCCCACAGAACCAGTGTTCTGGACAGAGCAGGGCGGGCGGCACAGCCACCTCACCTGCGCTTGCTCAGTCGCGCTATGCTGCAGTCGTTTTCATATCCCCCACTGTCGTTGAGCATGCCGGTATGCACAATGTGGCCCACGGGCACATCGAGGTCGTTGGAGAACAGGTACTGCAGAACTTCTAACGCCTGATCCCCAGTGGACTATAGGGCGAGAGAATGAAGCAGAGTGAGCAGTGAGCACAACAGCACTCGGCTGGCTAATGCACCCTGAAGAGCCACAAGACTTGCTGAAAATTCAATTAGCCACTTATCCATGTAGCAATATTTGCAGATTTACTCTACTGAAGGGAAAGTCAGTTATCTATTCTAATCATGAATGGTCCTCTCTAGGCAAACTGAAAACTAGGAAAGAGTTAAAAATTCTGAGGAATGCTATAAAAGAGATGAAGTTCAAAAACTTAAAATATACCAAGGTTCTTACAGAATCCCTTTTGAAGCGATAAATGAAAAACACAGGAGGCATTCAACAGATGAAAAAAGCCCCCTACTCGGTTATTTTGGCTCCCAAATACTTACTGTTATTTCGAACTTTGTAAAAGATGACATGTCAATGACACACACAGCCTCCTTACAGCACTTGACTTCAGACTCCACAATGTCAAACCAATCTGGTTTATAGAAAGTCTTGCTCTGTTCCAATGCCAGGAGGTCTACAGAACAGAAACAAACACACAAAAGGTAGAAAGAAAAGGAGGGGGTTTGCATTTGGGAATCTTGCTCCCAAATACTGTACTGTACTATATAATATAACAGTGTTAATTATTTACTCTTCCAGGAACACATTCTGCTATTTACATTTTAAAGTAAGTTTCATTAATTCTTAGGACAAAAAAATAAACAAACATACAAAAAACAAGAATGTGTGTTCTTACCCTTATCTGGTGGAATAAAGTACTTTGGCCTCTCAAATCCATGTTTCTCCATCCATCTGGCTCCTTGGGCGTCCAACCGGTCATAGAGAGGAGATGTCCGTAGCTGCCTACCAGTCTGGAAATCCCAACGGGGAACCTTCAGATCATAGAGCAGAGCTGGAAAGCATGAAGACAGCTTGTCAATGCCCAAGTCACAGATTGAAGAGCTGAGTAACCAACAGCCACTAGACACTGGGGTCAGTTCCTACTCAAAGGAGAACACTTTCTAGGATAATATAGCAACGATTACCAAGTTTTATAAGCACAAGCCAGAAGAAAGGCAACACGGTGAACACTGGTTTTAGTCCTCCACAACGTTCTATAGCTACAGGCCACGCCACAGCACTAGGTCTCTAATGACAATTACAGTTCTAAGTCAGCAGGCAGAAGCAATGTGAGGAAGGTAAGAGCTCTAAGACTTCCTAAGTCCATCGCAGAGATGAGGGTTTTATCAAGTAGAACAGCGGTGGTTACCAAGTGTGAAAAAATGGCCCTTGCTTCCTTATATGCCTGTGTTGCTGGGATCTCACCTGTGGCAGTCATTTCTTCTCCAGTATGTACCCATTTCGCAAGTGAAAGGAAACTCATCATCCATAGATTTGGGGGCTCTGAAATCTAAGAGATTGCCTAATACTGTGGCAGAGACATTATTCACTTAAGAAAGCTAGGGCCAGAATGCATTTCTCTTGGAAAGCGGATGTGGGCTCACTAATAGAGCGCCCACCTACCATACAGGAGGTCCAGGGTTAGCTGGCCCACGTGCAGTGCTGCTGTGCATAAGGAGTGCCATGCCACACAGGGGTGTCCCCCACATAGGGGAGCCCCAGGAGCAAGGAATGTGCACCACAAGGAGAGCCACCCCATGCGAAAAAAGCGCAGCCCGCCCAGGAGTGGTGCCGCACACACAGAGAGCTGACGCAGCAAGATGACGCAACAAAAGGAGACACAGACTCCTGATGCTGCCGAGAATGCAAGCAGATACAGAAGAACACACAGCAAATGGACACAAGAGAGCAGACAACAGGGGCAGGGGGAAAGGGGAAAGAAATAAAATAAATTAAAAAAAAAAAAAAGAATTCATTTCTATTAAAGTCCCATCTGCAACAGCAATAAGTAAAAAACAGCCAGAAAGAGTGCTCTCTAATCCCTGCAAAGAGAAGAGCTGACCTCACATCATTCCAAACACACGGTACACTGCGGGGTGGGGAATTGGGAGAAGGAAGCCATACCAGTTTCCTCATATTTTGACAATCTGTCAGTCCCCTCCAGTACTTCAGATCCAGTGCTTCTCCCTTCCCCAATTTCTACGGTGCCTGCAATTGCTATTTTATGAGAATCAGCAGTAGCCACCTGTGGCAGTTAATATTACTTATGAATTCCAAAAAGAGATATGGATTATGTTGGTAAACTGGTCTGTTCCTCTGGGCATGATGCCCTTTGACTGTATTAGATTCAGCTGAAATGTCTTTGATTCAATTATGTTAAGATTAGGGCTTAGGAGAGTGCAACTCAGTTTGAGTCCCTGCCCCCTTTGTGGGCTATATAAACGGACACTTAAATCAAGGAGACACACAGAAGTAGATACACAGGAGACACATAAAAAGATACAGCACAGGAAAGAACTTAGTTCTGATGCTGGAGCCCCAGGGAGAGCTGAGCCATTCACCTGATAGTTTGCAGCTAGAGAGACCACAGCCCTGAGTAGCTGAGCCCAGAAGAAATAAGCCCTGTGTCAGCTACAACTGAGATCGGAAGAAGCTGGGCCTATGGAGCCTTAGAGGAGAGAGGAAGGCTGAACCCTCCCAGACATCGCCCGCCATCTTGCTTCAACACGTGGCAACAGACTGGTGAGAAAAGTAACCTTGAGTTGGACTCTTTAGGGCCTTGTAACTGTAAACTTTTACCCCTAATAAATACCCTTTATAAAAGCCAACAGATCTCTGGTACTTTGCGTCAGCACCCCTTTTGGCTGACTGATACACCACCCAAAGCATCCTAACACAAGGAGAAGTTCAGGCTCAGTTATGATTTGCACAGGCTCTAAAGTAACTATGGAAACACAGTGCCTTGGGCTCCTTCACCTCTCACGGATGTTAAGTTCCCTGCCACGGCCAGTCGTGAGCACTTAGGCATTAAAGCTACCCTAAGGTCTCCCTGTGAATGCAGTCTGGCTACTAAACCAACAGTGCTTTCTCGACCAAGAATGGAGGTCACAGCCAATGTAGACGTTTACTTCTGAGCATAAGTACAACCTGGTAGAACCTACTTGATTTGGTTCAATTCCTGACAACAAAAGCTTTTACCAAGTGCCTACTAGAAAATAAATCAGAGAGAAGGTAGAGTAACAAGTTAAGTTAAATGAAGAGGGCAATCTTTCAAAGCTGGAGGGAAGCAAGAGCAAGGAAAAAGAGAAAAAGAATGAATGTTTTTTCTTTACAAGAGAAAGAGACCCCTACCTTGGCCATGTACAATAGACCGGTTAATGGTCAAGGTCACCCAGAGAAGCCTGGTGCTTTGAATATAATGTAGCAGATTATCTGCCTTGGAAAGCAAAGCACAATCTCAAACCCTAAGTGGGGAGCGGGAGACCATTCACTTTGACTTAGGGTCTTTCAAGGTAAAGCAGTCAGTAAGCATTGCTGGGAATGTACAGGAAGCTGCTACAGGGAGACTGGTAAGAATTACCACCGGCAAGTCCTATCCTACTTTCTTGTTCCCAGAAGTAATAAACAAGGTATAATACACCAAGAAAACCCTGGCCTGGAACAGTCAAACTCAAAGCAGTTACCAAAGAACTGAGGGAAAATCCACCCTTCCAGTGAACACAGGCCACTGGAAAAATACCTGGAAGTAGGTTCAATGGGACAGGCTTTCACTTACGCATGACCTCCATGACTCGGTGGCGAAGAAAAGTGCGGCTGCTCTGGAGGACTCCAAAACGTTTCAAGTCCAACTCCCAAACATTTTCTGAGGGATAACCTTGTACCATCCACTCAGCGAGGTATCTGGTCAGGTAAGGGAAAAAAACGTTATTGGGCCTCAGAGATGCTATTCGGGAATAAAAACACCATATTAAGAATTAGGAATCCACTGAGTGGTGGTGAAAGGGAGTGGGACATATGGAATCCCCCATATTTTTAATGTACCATATATGTAATCTAAAGCACTTTAAAAATAAAAACATGCATTAAAAAAAAAAAGAATCCAATGAACTGAAAAATCCTATCTTGTCACAGACAATTTGGGCAATTCTGGGCAATTTCCTTACTGTCTCTGGTAAACAGCAATAAAGAAGGGATTGTATCTCCTGCTCTCACTACATCACTATGAGGATTTTTGTTCTCATGATAAGATTCCCTGGAGAGTATTTAAGATGTAAACCAGGGAAGTGGCTATGGCTCAAGCAGCTGGGTGCATATCTACCACATGGGAGGTCCCAGGTTCGGTTTCTGGTGCCTCCTAAAGACCAGCAAGACAGCAAGGTGACACAACAGGCTTGTACAGCAAGCAGGCCCAATGAGATGATGCAACAGAGACACAACAAGGACACACAATGAGAGACACAACAAGCAGGGAGCAGTGGTGGCTCAAACGACTGGGCACCTCCCTCCTACATGGGAGGTCCTGGATTCAATTCCCAGGGCTACAGAAAAAAAAAAAAAAAAAAGACGATGAGCACACAACAGACATAAGAAACAATGAGGTGTGTGTGGGGGTGTAGAAACAAATGAATAAATCTTAAAGAAAAAAAAAAGATATAAGCCAGTGACATATACAGGCAATGGAATATTGCTCAGCCTCAAAAAGGAATGAAGTTCTGATATATAACACTATGTTAAGGAAAATTTCACTTAAGCCATAAACAAAGAGACAGATACTGTGTGACTCCACTTATGTGAAATGGCCTGGATATGCACATGCATAGAGACAGAAAGAAGAGTCCAGGCTACCAGGGGCAGGCAGCGGGGAGAGGGAAGGGGGAGTTAATGCATAATGGTGTAGGGTTTCTGGTTGGGGTCATGGGAAAGTTCTGGTAACAGATGGTGGCGAGTGTTCCAAAACACTGTGAATGTGATTAATCCCACCTAACGGAAGGTGTGCTTGGGCTGGCTGAGATGGGAAATTTCATGTAGTATGTATGTTCCTACAATTAAAAAAAAAAAAGCAACTAAAGAGACATGACAGGGAAGCGGATTTGGCTCAATGGATAGAGCATCTGCCTACCACATGGGAGATCCAGGGTTCAAACCCAGGGCCTCCTGACCCGTGTGATGAGCTGGCCCATGCGCAGTGCTGATGAGCCAAGGAGTGCTGTGCCACACAGGGGTGTCCCCACGTAGGGGAGCCCCACACACAAGGAGTGTGCCCCGTAAGGAGAGCTGCCCAGCGCGAAAGAAAGTGCAGCCTGCCCAGGTGCCGCACACACAGAGAGCTGACGCAGCAAGATGACGCAACAAAAAGAGATACAGATTCCTGGTGCCGCTGACAAGAATACAAGTGAACACAGAAGAACACACAGTGAATGGACACAGAGAGCAGACAACTGGGGCGGGGGGGAGGGGTGTGTGCAGGGAAGGGGAGAGAAATAAAAAATAAATCTTAAAAAAAAAAAGGAGACATAACAATTAAATAAAATGCTGAACTAGATTAATAACAGAGGAGAAAATGTCCAAAAGTATATTTTTAGGACAAATGTGAAATCAGAATCTAAACTGTAAGCTTTACAGCAATGTTAAATTTCTTGAACCTCATAACTCTAATTAAGGTGTTAAATAAGTGAATAAATTTGTGCTTAGGAAATATACATGAAAGTATTATGTGTTTAAGGAGCATGATATAGACAACCTACTCTCAAATGTTTAGAAAACAGATGGACAGACCACAGGTGGACAGGTGGACAGACAGGTAGAGAGACGGCACGATGTGCAGTGCAGTGTGGCAAATGTTAGAAGTGGTGGATCTGGGTATCTGGGTGGGGGGTATGTTGGAGTCCTCTGCATGCATTTTGAATGATTTTTGCAATTTTCCTATAAATTTGAAATGATTTCAAAACAAAAAGTTTAAGAATATGAAGAAAAAAAATAAGCCACATCTATGAAGAAGAGTAAACACATGCACATACACACACAACCCCCTCTAATTTCTACATCCAATGGATATCTTCAGTACAACAGTGGCCTCGGGAGGTTATATAGTTTTCTGACATGTCCTTGTTCTAAACAGTACTTTTGATAACTTCTTTTGTGACTGTTTTCAGAGCATCATTTTGCATTAGTGTGGTTAGTCACTACATTTTAAATAACAAGTCCATCGTTCAACTTGATCACCTTCCTCATGTACCACATTTGGCCATTTCCAAACTCAACACACTCAAAAAACCCAACATTTGTTACTCCTGAAAAAGTATTAAACAACATCCACAGGCCCCGTGGCTAATTCCAGAGTATTGACAACATTTCTGGACGATGGGCAGAGCCTCCTGTGGTGGTTACTTTGAAGGGGACAACTCTCAAACTACAAGTATCGTCGTCGTCTTCTTATAATATATTATATAGTACATTAATAAAAAGTATAGATTCTAGAAGGGAAGAAGCCCGGCAAGCTGACACATGTTCACAGTTGATTTTGAAGGAGAAAGACTCACTTTCCAGCTCCTCCACCAAACGAAAGGCCAGCAGAGTTCATTCCCGCCAGGACAAAGTAGCCCTGAACTGTAGGAGACTCGCCCATGATGCACCTCATGTCAGGTGTGAAAGTTTCGGGGCAATTCACCAACTTCATGATCTCCAGAGTCTCCAATTCTGGCATCCTGCGCAGGAGGGAACTCAACAGGGGCTCTGAGCAATAAAAACAAACCCAAACAGTGCCCTCATCCTCAGGGAATCCAAAACTTTTCAACCTCTTTTACTTTCCTCCCAATTTCTTTTCAGAAAAATCTCCTACAAATGAGAAATTTTCTCAGAACCAACTGGGCCTTTTGTCAGAAAGCAGTTACCTTGGTGGAATTTCAGGACAATAACCTGCAAAATGTTTGACATAAAGACATACGAAAAAAAGGTATCTTTACAAAAAGAAAGGGGCTACATAATAGCAAATGAAACATGGGGCTACAAATAATAATTTTGAAGGGGTCAGTACAAGTGGAAAAACTCTTAAATGGCACCCGAAAAGATAGAAAAATATTAATTTCATTGCCTAAGTTGGAAAAGCTGCAAAAGACAGATACTACCCTGTAATCTGGGAACAATCCAGTGGGAGCATGGTAATATGTGAAAAAAGGCTAAGGTGAGTTAATATCTTCTGAAGTTGGCTGGTGGGTACAAGAGGGCTCATTATACTAATTTTTGCACTTTTAAAAGTTCAAAATTTCCCAAAATAAAAACTTTTATTAGGGGAAAAAAAAGAAAAGATCATGAAAGGTGGGAGGGAAACTTTTCATGATCAACTCTTCCATACTGTTTGAATTATTTAGAACCATGAGACTATATTACCTATTCAACAAGTAAATTGAATATTATAAAACACTAAGTAAAAGATCAAATTAACAAAACAATTCTGCCTTCTAAAAATCTCTTCAATTTTTTCATTTGAAGTCCTACCAAAAGAAGGCCTTCTCCTGGCCTAAAATCTCAGCAATGCTTTTATGTGAAAAGGTAAGTCAAAAGTCAGCCAACTTAAGGGAGCTTTTAAAAAATAAATAATAATAAAAAATAAAAATAGAGGAGGAAAAAAGGAAGCTGTTAAAAAAAAAAAGGAGGAAAAAAGAAGGGAGCTGTTAGGAAAAAAAAAAAGGGAGGAAGAAATGTCAGCCAACTTAGATTTTAATCTCCTGATCTGCTGTTAACCGGTAACTGCATCCCTAGACCAGGCAACTAACCATGGTTGTTATAAACATCAAAGAAGGAATTATTCTTGAAAATGTTCGGGGAGATATAGACTCTCAGGCACATACAAGGCATTATTGCTCTACTCTAGTCCACACACCGAAGTGATCCCAGTCTTCCTGTAGATTCTGAATCTCCAGCTGGTTCTTGCCCTCAGTGAAAATTGGTTTCGGGTTCTTCTCAAAGCCCCCAGACAAGATGCCACCCTGCCAGTTCCGAATATAAATTCTTCCGTCAGCATCCACAATGGCTGAGGAAGAGAAATGACACGGGAGACAAGGGGTGGGGAGCAGAAGAGAATAACTGAGGTTTAAAGGCCAGCCAGTTTTCCACATGGACGGAAAGAGACAGATACACCCATTAACCGCTCTAGGAACAAAACAGCAGCCCATGCACACGGGCATCTGTGGGCTTTCAAATACCTTTTGAGGGCATGGGGGAAGACCCTCCCACTCAGACCTACAGTGGAGTCTGTTTTTCTGATTATCCCTAAACCTACCAGTTACCAAGAAGCCTTAACTAACTAGTCCTCACAACCTGATTACTTAACGAGTGGAAGTCTAACAGCCAGGGTGGATTATGCAGAGTCCATTCGAGGGATTATGAGCTCCAAAACGGTATCAAAACCCTCTGACAGCACTTGGCATCCCTAAACGACCTAAGTATATAGCTTACCTACGACATTTCTATAATTTATAGCATTCAAGACAAAAATTTAAGATTACATTCCCTTTCCAAACATTCTCAATGACCTCTGTTTGGGCTAAAATTAACGTGGGGAGAAAACGCTTACGTGGAAATCCCATTTTGGCCATCCTTACATAAAGAGTTATTAAAGAAAAGGTAGAATCGGGTCCACCTCCCTGTAACATGCTCCAAGAAAGAAAAGACTCTTTTGGGTACAGTCTGCCCTTAGCAGAAAGTCTTCTTTTTCAGAGGACAGAATACTGGCAAGTAAACAAGATTAAAAAAAAGTGCAAGTCCTCACTTGGTGTGTTGCTCTGCAGAGGGGTCTCCAAGGGGCGAGTCAGAAGGTAGAAGTGTTCGCAGGCATGTAACGGGATACTAACCGGCTCCTCGTTGGACAGACCCAGCTCGTATGCCCACTACAAATGGACAGATTGATTTGTGGGTGGGAAGAGGAACAGAAATACAAATGAGCAGGCTCAGCCTCTAAAAAGGGGATAATTTAAAGAGGCTGCTGTGTGCTCGTGCTATAGTATCAGGTGTGGGAAGCCAAGTTTCAGCCTGCTTTAGTTCAATTATTTGGATGGGGAGCAACACTATACCTTTTTTTTTCCAGCTTTATTAGCTTACAGTTTTTTGTTTTGTTTTTCTTAACACTATACTTTTTAAACCCTAAAAATTACATTTAGATCAAAGGAATACAGATTTACCAACTAGTAAAGAAAGCTCATGGAGACCTTTCAACAAAATGCCAGGCCTCAAATACGGATCCCAAATACCCATCATTAAGTGACCTTCACATGATAAAAAGTGTTTCCCAGGTCACCGTAGGATTGTAGAGTAGAGTGAAAGGGACCAATTTGCCTTAAAAAGTGGAAGCAGTTTAGTGTTCCTGATGCAATGAAAGAACCTAACACTTACCGCTAGGCAACGTAACACCACAGAAAGCCCCATGCCATGCCCAGCTGCTTCCTGCCTTCCTAGCCAGCACTGTACACATTAACCCAGGATGGGAGACAGCAAGGGACAGAGGTACAGGTTTTTGAGTACAGGAATCCTGAGTTTTCTGGTTCAATGTACATTCTGATGTCTGTTTAGTCAGTCACAATATTAAGCTGAATTTTCTATACCAAAAAATCCTGAAGGCAAAAGTTAAATAAGAAAACCAGTAACCCAATGTTGCTGCGAACCTACCTGACCAGCACAGTTGACAAAATACTGGCATTCAATCTGTCCTTTATCTGTCTCCACACCACTGACTTGACCTTTTTTCACCATTACATGAAGAACTGCTGTGCGGTCATAGATCTGAACACCTGTTCCAAGGTAAAGAAAGAGTTGGCACATCACCCGATGTTCCAGAATAAGGTATTAGTAGCAGATTCTCAACCCAGTAAGGAACAGTGAAAAGACCAGGTTAAATCTTAATTTAAAAAAAAAACAAACAAAACACCACCACCACCCTAGGAACCACATTCTCCAGATTGTGTAGATGGCCCTTTCCTAAGTTTGAAATTAGGAGGCCAATTTTAAAAATGACTAGTACACAATTAATGAAATTCCAGGGATCATAAAAGGAGTGGAGGAGAGAAAGTCCAAATGGGGCATCTTAAATTCTAATCTACCCACATCATGAATCAGTTCATCCATGGTATGTAACACCCTGGATATTGGTTAAGTTTTACCCTTATTCATTCCAATACTCAGGAATGATTTCAGTTTTAGATTAAGCCCCCAAGGAATGTTGTATCCTTGGAGAGTCTCCAATCCTGTGGGGGCAAAAATCCCCTTATGTCAGAAGGGCTAAAATTGGTTCTCATAGTAGTAAAAGCAGTTCCTTGAAACTTAAATAAGAAAAACTGGCCCTGGAGAAAAATACTTAACATATTATTAGAAAAACAAAAAACTTTTAAGATCCAGTATTCAAAAGTGGAAGCTGAATGTGCCAATGAGAATAATTTTCCAAAGTCAAGTTGGTGCCACTGCCAACTTGAGACACTTTCTTAGAGAGCCTCTTCCTTCCTCACCACCTTAAGAACACCCTAGAATCTTACCATATTGAGAGGCAGCACTTGCCAGGGCAAGAGCCACGTCGGCAGAGGACACCACTGCATCGTCGGGGACATGCATGGCCCCCACCAGGTCGTGCACATTGAGGAGAGGGTGAAGTTCGGCAACTTTCTTGGGGGAGATGATCTCAGAAGGGATGCCCATAACACTGCCACAGAACACAAAGGGACAACGACAGTCACCGGCCCCTTGGCAGAGGTCAGCCTGGCAGAAAAGCCAGGAAAGGGTCTAGCTTCATACGTACTTCAACCTTGAGTTCATGCGCTTCAAGGAGATCAGCCGGTCCTGAGTCTGGGCCAGAGAGATTGAACCTGTCCTCACATAACCTGTAAGAAAAAGCAGCCCAAACTGAGACAGACCAGGCCAGATGCAGGCGGCAGGATAGGAAGCACACTAGATTACATGTCAGAAGACCTGTGATGAGTCCTACGACTGCCCCTCCATGTTCTTGGCAAGTGAACTTGGTTCCTCTGGGCTTCTAGGGAAAATTAAAAGTTCACCAGATGCATCAGCCAACGTTCCATTCCCTATCCAAACATTCTCAGCTCAGAGGTTTGTGAGGGTCAGATGAGACATACAAAAAAGCACTTTCATAGTAATAACTTTAAAAAGGTATCATTGTTTTAAAAAACTTTCTTGGGGGAAAGGGGAAAGGCTACTTAAGAGTCCATCCCCACTCTCCACTGCTTCAGGCAACTTCACTCTTTCTCCTCCTAGTCTTGGCCAAGGCCATTTACAGTGTCAGCCAGCAGGGGTCAAGCCCCACCCTCTTTCCACAGTACAGCCCACCCTGTGGGCCTGGCCTAAGCGCAGCCAGTCAGTCCCCCTGGAACACCTGGTCTAAAGCAAGCAGGTGAAGGGCCAGAGGCCACCCCTTCCAGGAGCAGCAGCATCGCAGACAGACCTTTCCAGTCCAGGCAAGGGACCGCCAATTCCACAGGCCCCCAATGTCCTTCCAACAAACTCTTTTTTGCCCAAGTTTGCTAGAGAAGACTTTTATGCTTACAATCAACAAAACTGATACAACCCTTACTCCAACACTGGGGTCAATGAGAATCCTCCTCAAAGGCAGTGGCTCCCAGTGCTTACGAAGAAAAAGTTAAACCAAGTGAGAATCTTTAAAAAAGGAAGTATGGTTGGGATAATTCAAGATATTTTTTAAATTTCTCTTGAAATGATCAAATAACATGACAAGAATGCCCCAGCTTAGAGCACTGGAATTTCAGAGCTTGGTTTTAGAAAACAGGGGCTTTACCAGACTATGGCGTGATAGTGGCCAGAGAGTTATGGGCCAATCACACTCAGAATTTCATCTTGAGACAGACGAAAGTTCAGCAGCTATTTTCTATTTACTACCAAAGGATATATAGGAGGGAAGCGGATTTGGCTCAACAGATAGAGCATCCGCCTACCACATGGGATGTCCAAAATTCAAACCCAGGGCCTCCTGACCTGTGTGGTGAGCTGGCCCATGCGCACAAGGAGTGCCATGCCACGCAGAGGTGTCCCCCACGTATGGGAGCCCCACGCACAAGGAATGTGCCCCGTAAGGAGAGCTGCCCCACGTGAAAAAAAACGCAGTCTGCCCAGTAGTGGCACTGCACACACAGAGAGATGACACAGCAAGAGGACACAACAAAATGAGACACAGATTCCGGGTGCCACTGACAAGAATCTAAGTAGACACAGAAGAACATACAGCAAATGGAGAGAGAGCAGACAACGGGGGGGGGGGGAGGGAAGAGAAATAAAAAATAAATCTTAAAAAAAAAAAAAAATATATATATATATATATATATATATAGGAGAATACCACTGTATATGTACCTATATAATACATCATGTTTTACTGTATGTATCATAACAAGATCAACTCATAATAAGATCAACATATCATCCATTAACAGGATTAAAATTCTACTATATTCTCACAGAGGATTTTTCAAGTTTGAAATATAGCAATTCTGGTAAATAATCTGCTTTGTCAAAGGTCAAGAGCCATAAAATAGACCTACAAATCACTAAGAAGAAAGGAGGCATGCGATATTAAATGGCATTTTAAAGAAATAAAAATGTCCAATAAACCTGAAAGATATGTAAATTAGAATCTGATACTTTCTTCCATCTCTTAGATTAGCAAAGCTTAATATCCAATGTTGAGAAGACTGTAAAGAAATATACTGTGGATGAACCCTTTTGGAAGATGACTTGGCAACACCTATCAAATTTAAAATATGCATGCCCTGTGCCCAAATTCTCCTTCTTCCAGGAATGTATCCTTTAGAAACAGCATGAGAAAATAAAGACACACAGAGAAGCATCTTTCCTGAATCATTACTTATGAATGCAAGAAAAGGGACTCGCATAAATGTCAGGTGATGGAGAAATGGACAGCAGATGACAGCAGGCACACCCTATGGAATATTACTCTGCAGTTATGAGCAATGAAACAGACTTAAATATGCTGATTTGGAGGCAGCCTACAAATCACATTTATTTAACTACTGTTAACAACTTTACTATATTTGAGGAAACAAGACTATACAAAATTAAATTAATACTTCCAAGAAACAATTTCAGATAAAAAAGGTCATACAGAGAGCACATGATAAATTGCTAAAGAGCACTGACAAAAGGATGGAGAAATTCAGAGAAAGACTCGATCTAAATGGGCTAAATGGCCTGGAATTGATACCACATGAAATACTAGTATATTAAGATACTTATGCATGGGTAGGATTTGGATAGCTTGAGAGAAGCAGGCAAGCAGTTATTCTGTAACTGTGAAAACACAGGACAACATATTTAGTCAGGAGAAAAGAAACTATAATTTGTCAGCTGGATTTAAGTTTTATGTAAGTCAGGGGTTCTTCGGCCCAGCTGCTTATTAGAATCACCTGGCAAGTCTTAAAAAACTACCCATGCCTGGACCTCAGGCCCAGAGATTCTGACTCTGCTGGTCTGGGGTAAGGCCTGGACACAGGTGATTCCAACGTGCAGTGGGTGCTGCTGCTCCTTAGCTGACACGCTTGAAAAATTATCTATGTCCAAAGCCCCACCCTAGACCAAAAATGATACTAATATCTCTGAAGGTGGGGCCCCAGCACCGGCACTTTTTAAAAGATCCCTGGGTTGGCGGTGGACTTGGCCCAGTGGTTAGGGCGTCTGTCTACCACAGGGGAGGTCCGCGGTTGAAACCCCAGGCCTCCTTGACCCGTGTGGAGCTGGCCCATGCGCAGTGCTGATGCGAGCAAGGAGTGCCCTGCCACGCAGGGGTGTCCCCCGCGTAGGGGAGCCCCACGCGCAAGGAGTGCGCCCCATAAGGAGAGCCACCCGGTGCAAAGGGGATTGGGGGGGAGGGGAGAAAAATAAATAAAATTACATTAAAAAAATAAAACAAAAGATCCCTGGGTGATTTTTTTTCATTAAGAAAAAAATTTTTTGAATATAGGATATACATAAACAATAAGTGTATATAAAAGTTGTAAACTTACAAAACAAACATGCATATCACACAGGGCTCCCATATATCACCTCATCACCAACACCTGACCTTGCTATAAAACATTTGTTCCAAACTATGAAAGAGCATTATCAAAATATTACTACTGATATTAACATTTTGTAAAATTAATATACATTTGTTCAAGGAAAAAATGGTAATAACAAATACCATTGATTGCACACTTTGGACGGAGTGTATGCTTTATTAATATGTATCAATAAAATTGATTTGTTTTAAAAAAAAGAAAAATACATTACTAATGTAGCCCATATCTTACATTTGGTGTATTTTCCCCCAACCCACCCTATTATTAACACCGTGTATTAGTATTAAATATTTGATATCGTTCACAAAAGAATATTCTCTCATTTGTTCTGTTCACCACAGTCCATCTTCCACCACTGGCTTCCCTGTATTATACTGTCCCATGCTTTGTACAATCCATTCAAAGTGTACACTCAGTGGCTCTCATTTTCACCAAAGAGCTGTGCTGTCACCACCTCAATTTTAGAACATTTTCATTACTCCAAAAGGAAAAATCCCATATTCCCTTTTTTTAATTGGGGATGGAAGGAAAGGGAGGTAACATTTCATCATTCCAAACTTAGCAATTCCTTAATCTTTCTTTGTCATGCTTGACCTTGACATTTTTGAAGTGTGGAAACCATGTATTTTGCAGAAAGTCCCTCAATCTGGATTTATCTGATGTTTCCTTATGATTTGATTTCGTTTATGCATTTTGAGCAGGAACATTCCAGAATGATGTTTCCTTCTCAGTGTAACATGACCATGACAACTGTTGGTCCCACTATGGCTGACATCAGCTTTGAATCAGGTGGTGTCTACAGGTTTCTGCACAGTTAACTATTTTTCCCTTTGTAACTAGTAAGTAATTAGAATGTGGGGAGATACTTTCAGACTGTTTTCTCCTCAAACTTTCACCCACCAGTTATAGCATCCACTGGTGGTTCTTGCCTGAAATCACTATCACTATGATGGAGGCCAAACTGTGATTTTCTAATCCCATCATTTCTTTATATTTATTAGTTGGCATTCCTCAGGAAGATAGTTTTCCCTTCTTCCGTATTTATTTTCCAGTTATTATTTCATATTTATCAATATGGACTCATGGGTTCTAATTTTATACAATGGGCTATAATCCACTGCTCCCATCTATTTTCTTGATCAAATTATCCCAGATTTAGCTAGCAGGAATCCCTTTAAACCAGCTCCTGTGTCTTTCTGACATGGCCCCATCATTCTTAGAACATCTCCTTCCTTTCCAGCACAAGATGTCCCAGGCTCACTAATCTCACTTTCCCTGCCCCAATGAGGAAATCAGCCACTTCTTCAAGAAGCTCTGGTTCCTTTAAGAGGAAAATGTCTTCTGAAACCAAGATGTGGGCACGGGGTATACTCACGCTACAGGGCTGCCACTGCTTCTGAGCCCTCTCGGCAGACAGAGCTGGGAATCTGCCCCTTTCCCCTCATCTACTCACACTCGTACTGAAAACCATGATTTCACGGATACCTTCAATTCCAATCCAGTGCCACAGGGTTCTTTCCAGCTATCCCTTTTTCCATATTTGTAATTCCCCTCTCCAACAGGGAGAAACTTGCTCCCTTTAGCCTCTATATATTTACTTATTTGCTCAATTCTAGAATACATAGAAAACATAACTGTCAATCCATACCACTGCAAAAACCCAAACCTGCTAAGGATCAATATTTGCTCTTTTTAAAAATTCTGTCTTTAGACTGAGGGTCCATATCCAAAATATTGTGGTCAATAGTTCCCCAGGAAAAAAGTTCCCTACATTAGCCACCCCCCACCGTTAGTGTGGTTGGTACTCATTTGAAATACATAGGTTCCTTCTTTCTAAAAGTAGTTCCTTTATTTTTAAAATGGTTATATTCCATTTTAGGTTCTTCTCCCTATTCTTGATGATTTCATTTTATATTTGAGTATGCAAAATATTAACATAGTTCTGTATGTCAAAACTATTCAGAGTGAACTCAGAAGTGTCCCTCCCTCCCAGCCCTCAGCCACTGCACCCATTTCCCTTATCCCTGAAGGTAAGCAATCTCAGGAATTCACAGTTTATTCTTCTTGTGTTTTCTTTTCGCAAAATTAAGCAATAACTTGTATATTTTCTTACTTTCCCTTATTTCTTGTACAAAAAACTAGTACATTATATGTATCCTTTCACACTTTTTTTCTTATTTAACGATATATTCCAGAAATCACTTTATAGGAGTTCACAGAGATCATCCTCATTCTTTTTTTCAGCTGTGAAGAATAATCTGGTACATGCCTATTTGTGTACAAAACATTAAGTGGAAAAAACAAGATATACAACAACATATTTAATACAATCCCATTTTGGCTTTTAAAAAGTATATTTGTGGTTGACTATATGTATGTACATAAAGGTATGTACATATGTACATATTTTTTAACTCATTAGGAATTTTTGAACATTGACTCATCTCTGTCTCAGAAACCTGGCTTAATCTCTCTCCATCTAGGTTTCTTCATCTTAAAAAAATGACACTTCCTTATTTTAAGATCAAATAATATATGGAATACTCTCAAAAGATTATTAGACCTTTTAGATTATCACACACATTTACTCAACAAAAATTATATCATTGCAAACTGAAGCAATGCAGAAACTACAATTCAGCATAGTCAGGAAATGAGGAATCTGAGTGATCCAGTAATTCTTACTGAAAAGTAGTTAACATATCCCTCTCATGAATGAACTGTTTCCAGAAGATTAGCATATAATACTGTTATAATTAAGTCTAGCTTGTATATAACATCACTTCCTGTTTCTTGAGTGATTCAAAAGCAGTGCACTGAATGCTAAGTATCATGGTAGTGTATGTGTGTACGTTCTGCAGGCTAACAGAGATTTCCCCACCTGTGAAGTCCCCTAAGTTAACTTTTACTGCACCACTGGTGTATTACAATGGGGATGATAGACTCTGCTGACCCCCTTACATTCCCTTGCCTGACTTCCTCACCCCACTACCCTGCCACTCCCCCAGAGCATCAAAGAGAAGACAGGTTATATAAGGAGTTCCACACAGTGATCTAGAATTAAAGCTAAGCTAACTTACAGAAAAGACACTATGAGCCTGATTCCCTTGGAACCTAATCAGCTTAATGGTGGCTAACAGTGGCTCAGCAAAGCTCTGGTAACAGAACCACAATGGAACGTTTCTGGACCATGTGCCAGCACCTTCACCTATGGTCCCATCATGTGGACCCCCTTCTGACTCAAACCCTGGTCAATAACTAATCCAAGCAGTTTGTTGCCATCGAAATAAATCCAACCAAGAGGGACTATTTCCCACCTGTCCTGCACATGGCAGGCAGTCTTCACTATTAAAAGCAGGAGACAGAGCAGCAGTAACTACTTTTACTATATTCTACCTGAAAGCCCTTGCCTTTCAAAGGGGAAAGCAAACTTGGCCCAATGGATAGGGCATCCGCCTACCACATGGGAGGTCTGTGGTTCAAACCCCGGGCCTCCTTGACCCGTGTGGAGCTGGCCCATGCGCAGTGCTAATGTACACAAGTGGTGCCCTGCCACGCAGGGGTGCCCCCCGCATAGGGGAGCCCCATGTGCAAGGAATATGCCCCATAAGGAGAGCCACCCAGCGCAAAAGAAAGTGCAGCCTGCCCAAAAATGGCGCCACACATACGGAGAGCTGACACAATAAGACGACGCAACAAAGAGAGACACAGATTCCCGATGCCGCTGATAAGGATAGAAGCAGTCACAGAAGAATACACAGCGAATAGACACAGAGAGCAGACAACTGGGGGTGGGGGTGAGAGAGGAGGGGAGAGAAATAAATAAATAAATCTTGGAAAACAAAAACAAAAACAAAGGGAGCCTGGGTAAGCTCAATGACATAATAGGGAGTCAGGGTCTTGCATGTCCCTGACAGTGAGTGTCTCCTTAAACTGTACACCCTAGGAGGCCTGTCTGACTCACTCTAGCCCCAGTTCTGCTTACATGCCAAACAAGAGTCTCTTCCTTCCCTGCCCTAGTTCCTCTCCCAGCATCTCCTCTATTTCCATGTCTTTCAAATCCTAGTTACTAGAAATTCAGTCTTAGTTTACAATTACAAATATGGTTATAATTTATGAAAGTATGAATTATGTGAAGTGGACATACTTTATGATCAAAACTTGAAATGATGTGAATCTCACCTCCCCTAATTAAAATTCTGTCATGTGTCACATAATTTCCAAGTTGACAAGGCAGGTAAACTGTAAACTATGCTTACACTATAACCAAAAATAGACCCGTTTTAGTTATTACAGAGCAAAAGCCACCATTCTTGTCAGGATTATCTGTGATCCAAATTACACTAGGTCTTCAAAAGAGCAACCCTCTCATAGGTTAAGTGCCCAAATTTCATCACTGGGCCTCACTACTCTCTCATTCTAATTAGCATGGTCAATGAGAGATTTCATTAGCTTGACTCTGGGCTATCAGACCCACTCTCAAGACTTCTGACTCATCTATCACTTTACAACAAACTGAAAAACCCTGACTTGTCATCGTATGGGATCACAGTGTAGATCAGTCTTCCTGCTCTTAGAACAGTTCCTACTTTTTCTATTACTATTTAGCTTACGATTCCCTGTGTCCATTTTCCCCTAAAGACAGATAAAGAATGTATGCCTATGCTTTATATCAGAAATACACTTAACAGCAATTGGTGATGTTCGGTGGATCAAACTAGGTTTTAACTGTCAAGCTCTAAAATTAAGTTCTGTCTCCTCCTCTTTCTTTGGGAGTCAAGTACTACCACTGACCATACGCAAATGAGTGAAATATATAGGAAACGGCCCAGGAAAAGTTTCACATGGTGGTAAGGTTTATGGGACCTGAAAAGGGTTCCTGGATATTGACTGGACCCCCTCAGTTCATAGATAGGGAAAATGAAGACAGCTCAACAAGCTCAATGACTTATGCAATGTAATATACTCATCGGTGGCAGAGCCTGGACCAAAACCCAACCCTAATCAATTACTAAATCACCAGGCAAGCCTGGTGGAGGATCAAATACAGTACTGAGCAAAAGAGTCTGGGGGAACAGGCAGACCAAAAAACGGTAGATTACCTGCTTACCTGTTTGAATGCCAGTTTCTTGCTCTAACTGATGGTAGAGTTTGTTTGAGTAGTCTGCCATCTTCTGCTCGATGATCAAGTGTCTGGCAGTGCTTAGGATGCCAGCGCAGAACCTTGTGGAGCCAGCCGCCAGCCTGCAGGATGGACACAAAATGCTCTCAGGAAGACTCACGCAGCTGTGAAACACAGCAGGTGTAAGGCTCCTCATTCCAGCAGTTTGTAATATCAAAAGCTGGAAACAACCTCCATGTCTGTCAACACAAGACTGATAAAAAAGTTTTTGGAGGTACCTGAACAAAAAAAAATAACATGAGGCCAAACAAAAAGGAAATGAAAAAACTCTTTATGCACCAATATGAAACAAGCATAATGCAAAAAAGTAGGGTGAGGAGCAGAGTTGAAGGTATGCTGTCATTTGTATTAAAAAGGGGAAAAAATAAATGTATATTCATGTACACACATAAGCAAAGGATGTATCTAGAATGATACACAAGGAATTTATCATCAGTTGCCTCCAGAAAGAAAAACCTGTAGTTAGAAGTCTGGGAGAGGAGAGAGACTTTTCCCTGTATATTCTTGTATGTATTTTCTCTTCTGAATCATGTAAATGTGTTCCTTATTCAGAAATAAATCAAAATTTAATTTTAAAAACGTTCTCCATGGAGTAATGAAAACATTCTAAAATTGACTGAGGTATTGACAGCACAACTCTGTGGTGAAAATGAGAGCCACTGAGCGTACATTTTGACTGGACTGTAGAAGGCATGGGACTGTAAAACACAGGGAATCCAGTGGCAGATGATGGCCTGTGGTTAACAGGACAAAAAAGAGAACATTTTCTCCTGAACAATAACAAATATATAACACTAATATAGAGTGCCAATAATTGGGTAGGTTGGGGGAAAAATACACCAAATGTAACATGGTCTATAGTGAGTAGTAATTTTTTTTTTTTTGGTATATAATCATATATTTAAACTTAACTTTACACATATAAAATCAGAGTCAAGGAGTTTAACCACAATTTAAACTTATATCACCAGCTACTTTCACTATTTCATCACATGTGAACATCTTCACTCATCATTTCACTTCAAGTGGTGACTTATAAATTTGGTAGACAATAATAGTAAATAAGTATCTTTTCTCTTTTTTCCCAGGGAAATAAATTTTTTTAAATGATGTATAATTTTTTTTTTTTAATGAGGTATTCACCTTTGGATCAGGGCCCTTCTTTGAAGCTCTGTAGGAATTTTTCCAATTAATTTCCGAATCTTCCCAACATCTCTCAGTTTAAAGAAATAGCATATTTGAAATAATTTATTTTGAGTGAATGCTTTACAAGTCAAAAACTGATTCACAAGTCCCTATTATCATAACTGTGAAGTAATCACTAATTTATTAAGTCCCCTAAAGACATTCTGTATCAATTTTCTTGATTCGAAGATGTCAATAATATGGAAACAATTTTTTAAAATATACCAGAATATTTAATTATATCACTTTCCCATCAACACAAAGTCATTTAATGATGATTATATTGGCCACTTCCATTGATTGATGGGAGGTTCTTCCACTAAAGGCTCCCATGGTTTCCACTTTATCATTTTTCTTGCCAGACTTAGTTCACTTTCAGCCTGAAGAATTACCTCTTCTATTTGACCACTCTGAAGCTGGTCTTCTAATTTCTTAGCATCTGGTTCCAAATTAACAACACCCAGCTTCTCATTTGTAATCTGCTCTGTATATTTTCTATATGCTGCCTTTTTAGGGATTTGCTCAAGATCATCAAGGATCTTTGTGTACAATATTCTTAGCCTCTCATGTGGACTATCACTTACAGCCAATCCCACAAGGCCAGTGGTCTTCTTCAGCAAACCCGCCATGACAGCGCTGAGCAGCAGATCACTCGCAGCCCTCTATAGTGAGCAGTAATATTCTGATGATGCTCTTTCATAGTTTGTAACAAATGTTTCACAACAATGCAAGGTATTGGTGGTGGGGAGATGTATGGGAGCCTTGTATGATATGCATGTTTGTTTTCTAAATTCACAAATTTTACTATACACTTATTGTTTATGTATATTCATGTACAAATGATATACTTCAATAAAATTTTATTTTAAAAAAAGTTCTCCAATTTGTGGAAGGCAACAGAACATAAAAAATCCCTATAATGCTAGGACCCAAAGACCCAGCTTTGCAAAGAACCCAGACATCAAGAGGGCAGAATGAAGTGCTGATAACATGCTATAACATGGATAACCCTCCAAAACATCACGTTCAATGAAATAAGCCAGACACAAAGAGACAGATAGTGTATGAATCCACTTATATGAAATAATCAGAATATGCAAATTCATAGAGACAGAAAATAAAGCACAGGTTATAGGAGCAGGGTGTGGGGTGGAATGGAGAGAAAATGCATAATGGGTAGTTTCTGTTTGAGATGACAGAAAGTTCTGGTAATGGATGGTGGTGAGGGTAGTGCAACACTTTACGAATTTTCTCTTTATTCCTATTGATAACAGAACTCCCATATTTCACAGCAGCCCAACCTGAAACCTATTTCTCAACCTTACTTTTACCTTATTTTGCCCTTGAGAATAAATTTCTGTGATTTCCGAGTTCTGTGGCTCATACCTTACATATATTTTATAGATCTTTCCCTCACTCTCCAATACCACTACCAATGGTTTAGTTCAGGCCCTGGTCTTTCTCCCCTGCCTCTGTTCTATGCCACCCCTAACACCTCCCTAAAATAACTCCCCACGCTGTTCTGGAGTTCCATATCTAAAATGTAAATGCGACCATGTTGGTCCTTTGCTTCATACATATTCTAAGTCTTTCATCTCTGCCATAACAGTAAGACCCCTTTGTGATTTAACTCCAAAAACATAGTTAGCTTCACCTACCCCCAATAACCCTGTCCAATCTCCACCTGTCGGCATTACTAACCTATCTCTGATTACCCATCAAGCCGCTCATGCCACTGACCCTCTTGCCAAACCTCTACCTGGAACTCCTTTCAGCCCACAGCTGGCTCCCTTACCATGCCCAGTCCTGGCCTGCCTTACTCCTAATTAAAGCATCTCATCTTCGTAGAGCAAGAGAGGAACAGGCAACTCTTCAAAACTGTCAAGGTTATCAAAAACAAGGAACACCTGAGACACTGTAACAGCCAGGATGGGTCTAAGGAAACATGGCAAATGTAATGTGATTTTCTGGTTGAAATCCTGACAGAAAAAGGATATTAGGGAAAAACTGGGGAAATATAAATAAAAAATGACCCCTGGTTAATAATAATCTATTGATATTGGTTCATTAATTATAACAAATGTACTACATTCATGTAAGATGTTAATAATAGGAGAAAGAGGGTGCAAGATATTTGGAAACTCTGTATATCTTTGTAATCTTTCTGTAAATCTAAAACTGTTCTAAAAATTAAAGTTATGAGGAGTGGATGTAACTCAAGAGATTGAGTGCCTACTTCCCAAATTCAGGGTCCCAAGTTTGATCCCTTTTACCTCCTAAAAACAAACAAACAAACAAACAAAAAAAAAAACCAACTCATTGTGGGGTGGATGTAGTTCAGGGTCGAGTACCTGCTTCCCACAAATGAGGTCCTGGGTTCAGCCCCGGCACCTCCTAAAACAAACAAACAAACAAACTTTATTTTAAAAACACATAATCTTTTTGTGTGATGTATGTATCTTTAAAAAAAAAAGATAATAAATGAAAGAAAAAATAAAAACCACAATCTAGGCATAAGTAGCCAATTTTATTTCAGTTCATGGAGGGAGCTCTTGAGCCACAATGTATTATGTATATTAAGATGGTGAGATGTCATGTGACCCTGAAATAAACTGATCCTTTTAAGACGCTTACTCTGTTGAAACCTGCCACCAACTCTTTAAAATTCAGAAAACGTTAGAATTATGAGGCATCGTTAAACAAAGTATAGGAGATCTCACTCTTCAGATATTCTTCTCACTACTTAGTGATTTCAGATTAGTTGCGGGTGGGATAATACTACTGAAAGGAAGGGACTGAGGGAGCCCCATACAATTAGAGCAGCACAGCCACAAGCCGTGTCCAGTTTGACCCTCACCTTCCCTGTTCCAACAGGACGATATCCTTCCACCCCAGCTTGGCGAGGTGGTAGGCCACAGATGTGCCCATGATTCCACCACCACAGATGACCACCTGTGCCTGGGCAGGGAGGGTGACAGAATAAGCTTCGGCAGCTGACGCACTGCTTCTTGCTGAGGACCAGTTTTGCCATCCTGGGCTGATCTTTTGTCGCTGGACAATCGAGAGCAACCGGTAAAACATCACGTCTGTCAGCAACTGGGAGATGTGTTCTCACTCAATGAAGGAGGAGGTCCCAAGAATTCCAACTAGACAGAGGAAACCAAATATATTTAATTTCATTTTAACCCAGGGCATAGAATTCATGAGAAAATGATGTAACAAAGCACAATAATCATTCATTCCACAAATATCTAAGGACCTACCAAGTCCCAGAGCTTTGCTAAGTGTAGAGATTCAGCAGTGAAGAAGGTCCCTGTCTTTATCCAACTTTATGAATGCATGTACATGGGGGACGGGTAGAAAGCAACCATTATACGAATAAAACAAGTCAACAAAGCTAATGTGATAGAGTAACTAGGGTCATATTTTAAATAGGATGGTCAGGAAAGGTCTCTGAAGAGGTGACAATAGAAAGAGACCTGATAGATGACAAGGTATTCCAGTCAGAGGGATGAGCATGTGTCATGAGTCTGAGATGAGAAAGAATATGATGAGTCTGTTGACTGAAAGGAGGCCAGTGTGTTCATGCTTGGTGAGCAAGGGGAGGATTTGAGACGAAGCTGGAAAGGCAGACAGAACCGGATTATACACAACCCTTGGATGCCATCACAAGGAGTTAGGATTTCATTCTAAGACAAAGGAATACCATTAAAGCAGGGGAATGAAATTATCTGACACGATTTTTCAGAGATCAGTTTGGCTCTCTGTGGAGATTAGATTACAGAAAAATGAGAGGAGAAGCAGAGATGAGTTAGAAAGCTAAGGTAGTAATACAAGTGGTATGTCAAGTGTGATGGTTTGAAGAAAAATGTTCTTAAAGCTAATCCATCCCTGTGGGTATGAATTCACTGTAAGAAGGACCTTTGGATGAGGTTACTTCTATGAAGAAGGTATGGGCGGCGGACTTGGCCCAGTGGTTAGAGCGTCCGTCTACCACATGGGAGGTCTGCGGTTCAAACCCCGGGCCTCCGTGACCCGTGTGCAGCTGGCCCATGTGCAGTGCTGATGCGCCCAAGGAGTGCCCTGCCACACAGGGGTGTCCCACGCGCAAGGAGTGCGCTCCCATAAGGAGAGCCGCCCAGCGTGAAAGAAAGTGCAGCCTGCCCAGGAATGGTGCCGCACACATGAGAGCTGACACAGCAAGATGACGCAACAAAAAGAAACACAGATTCCCGTGCCGCTGACAACAACAGAAGCGGACAAAGAAGACACAGCAAATAGACACAATAAAGAAATAAGTAAATAAATAAATCTTTTTAAAAAAAAAAAAGAAGGTATGGCCTACCTCAATCAGGATGCATTTTAATCCTATTGTTGTAGTCTTCACAAGCAGGAATGAAATTCAGGCAGACGGAGGAGAAAGCCACAGACAAGCAGCCAGAAGCCAACAGAAGAGAAGAGACCAGTGGACACCACATGAGCCTTGCCAAGGGACATGCTAAGGACCAAGGATCACTTGCAGCCAAAGGAAGGAACCTTCACCTTGTTGATACGTTGATTTACGTTGATTTGGACTTTTTTTCCTAGCCTCAAAACCATGAGCTAATAAAATTCCCATTGTTTAAGCCAACCCATTGTATGGTATTTGCTTGAGCAGCCAAGGAAACTAAAACAACAAGAATGGTGGAAATGTTTGGAGAAAGACACTGGATGTTAATGATAGGAAAAAGAAAAAATGAGGTAGAAAGAAAACCAGTCAGAGGTGTGTCACAGAAGCCATGAGAGGAAACTGTTTTAAGAAGTGGTTAACTGCAGAGGGAGCTGAGAGATCAAACAAGATGACCTCTACGTAGAGGTCCATGGGTGTCTGGAACACAGCATTTTCAGGGGAGTGGTAGGGATGAAACACAGACAAGAGCAAATCAATGGGAAAAAATAGAGGAGACGAGGGCATGAAAACAGCTCTATAACGTTTTGCTCCAACGGGGAACAGAAAAATGAGTCCAAGCAAGAGGAAGATGTAGGGAGGAGGAAACATGTTTGTTTTAAAGGTGGGCAATATTAAGAATATTTGGTTGCCAGTGGGAATGACACAGTAATAGGGAAAGAGACAGATGACAGAGGAGGAAAACAGGTCCTTAGAAACGAAAAGAAGGAAAGAACTTCAGAACCCAAACAGAAGTATTATATGTCTCATAGTCCAATAGGTGACAATGGGGAGACTTAAGGTTTAAGGTGTCTTTTCCTCAAAAGAAGAGGTTTATTAGTCATGTTAGAGTTATCATTTACACACACATGGAATAGGGAAGTCAGTCACAGGATGTAACTAACACACATTTCGATGAGACAATAAATTTGATGTTAGAGAAGGAATACAAGAGGACAGGCTACAGCCATTCCAGCAGGATTGGTATAGAAAGAAAGACAGGCTGAGCATACAAGGGTAAGATATGGGCAAGGAAACAAAGAGGGGCAGGAAACAAACACAGTACATTACAGAAAAGTGTGCCTGATGAATGCTGGTGGAGGACAGTAAGGAACCTAGCTTGGAGGCGTCAGCGTCCACAGTGAGTGCTGGGCAGTGGGAACCCAAGTGAGGTGGAGCCAGACCATGGAGGACTCTACCACTAGTCAGAGAAGCCTGCCGTACAGCAGGCAATGATGACTTACCACAGGCTGGCTATGAGAAAGGCAGGGTCTGAACAAACTTCATTTAATAGTAAAATCAGTGTTAATTACATCTTCCCAGATTTTTATTTTTACAGCAATGTACTGCCCTGATGTTGTCTGCCACTGCCCTTGTCTTAAGTCCTCAACTTCTTCTACCTCAGTGATTGTATAGTTTGCCAGCAGGTTTTTAAAACAACCTACCCCTTTTTCACTTGAAGATAAATTAATATACAGAATAGACTGTTTTTATTTTCTGCTTTTCACTGTTTCTCCTCCTACTCTCTCCTGACCCAAAGGCAGTGCTTCTGCCCGACGCTGACATGGCTCTGGCCAAGAACACCAGGTTTTCCAGTTTCCAAGGACCCCTTCCAGGCAGCACCATGCTTACCATCTCAGTGGAAGGTGATTACTCTTTCTTATTCCACACTCTTTCCTTGGTTTTTTTTTTGGAACACCTCCTTCCCTGGTCACATCTGTGCTGGCTTTTCTCCTCTCCCCATCCCTAACTTGTCAGTGTCCCTCAGAGCTCCGGCTGAGGCCTGCTTCTCTTCGGTTCCACACTCTCAACTCAGGTGATCTCGTTCTTTACCCTGATGGACTGCCCAAGCCACAGCAGCACAGGCTTCAGCCCTGCAAATCTAGCTGCATATGCGAGATGGCCATTTCCACTTGCATTCCCATACAAATAACTGAGCACATCCACGGTCTTCAATCCCCAAATTGCCTCCACTTCCTATGTCCCCCCATGACACCATCTACTAGAATCCTGAGTATTATCCTGGATTTCTTCCCTTCTCTCATCTCCCCTATCCAGTCAACAATCAAGGTCTAACAATTCTACCTCCTAAGTCTCTTAGAGTCATCTGCCTCTGTCCACCTCCTCAGCTATTCCCTGAGTCTGGGCTGCCATCATTTCTTGCTCAGATTACAGCAGAACCTTCCTAACACTTCCAGCCTCTAAGCTGCACACTGCACATCTCCCTTTCCCCATGCAGGAGTCTGAGCAAGTTTTCCCAAAATAAAAATTTATTTCACTCCCCTGCTTACAACACTTCAATGACTTTCTGGTGTCTTCAGGAAAAATTCAAAAACCTTCATATGAAGTACAAGATTCTTCACAGTCTTGTTCATTTCCAGTCTCATTTCTCCTCCCCTCCTCTCATGCTCTAATTAAGGTAGACTGAACTACTTGCAATGCCTGAAACATGTCAGGTGTGGGCTCTCTCTTTCACCTCCAGAATTTGTGTATTCTGTTCCCACTAACTGCCACCCAAAGACAATCCCCTCAGGTCTCAGCCTCTTTGACATCTTATCTGATCCCCCTGACACTGTTAGGTGATTTTTCTATGTTATCCCTAAACCCAGACCTTCTTTCAGCACAGAACTTACCAAACCACAGAGCAGGCCGTTTACTAACCATGGAGGAAACACAGCAAAACAGTTGGAAACACAGGCTTTGGAGACAGACAGATCCAGATCTGGGTTTGAAAACTGTCCTCACCATTCATGAGCTATATGACTTTGACCAAATTACTCAATCTCTGTGCCTCAGTCTCCTTACCGTTAGGTAACATGGGCAAGGAATTCCTACCTCACGTGGTTTCTACAAGACTAAACCACACTACGCAAGGAGAACATGGAATGTGGAACCTAATAAGCACTCAAGAAATGGTAGTTAGTCCCCTGAGAACAGGGACCCACTTTAACTTTATGCTTTCTTAGCCTCCAATGTAGGCACCTAGAAATAGTTGTTGGCAAATGAGTAAGAATGGAGAAGAAAGCAGATTGGGGGGGGGGGGGAGAATCAATGGTGACTGAAGGCCAGGCCCCTAGATTTGAGGAAATATCTGAATACCTGGAAGTTATTAACAATGTTAAAGTCCTAGGGCGATAAACACAAGAAAAGGATTTGAACTTGAGTTCACCATGACCTTCAAAAGAGTCATTGGAGCCAGGAGGGTAAAATAAAAGGATTTAAAGTGGACATCAACCAATAAGGAAAGGAAGGCACCACAATCTAGTCCAGTAGGTTTGACAGCAAAACCAAAGCAAAGTCTGATAGCAGGTAGAGCCAGTAGAAAATAAGAAACTGATGATGGCAGAGACAAGAAGTAAAATGCAACACCAAGTTTAAAATAAATTTTAAATTTTAAAAAATAAGTTCTGAGAACAACCGTATAACATTCCCTACTAAGAATAACTTCTGCTAAGCAACCTTAAGACACTTATTTTTGCTTGTAACAAGAGCAAGGTGATGCTCCTAGCACCCTCTGAGTTGCTCTGGTGTATGATCACAGCATTGTGCAGAAGTGCGCTGGTGATCACAAGGAGGTCTGGGTAATGCAGATGGATTAACACAATATTTCCTACACTTCCCTTAGCTTAAGAACCACCTGGGACGCTTGCTTAAAAAAAAAAAAAAAACAGATTCCCAAAATTCATCTCTGGAGAATATTGATCCCGCTGATCCAGGGTGCCGGATTTTTCAAAAAGCGCATCAGGTGATCGATCAGGCATGTTTAAGGAATGAGTACAAACTCCCAGCACTGGAAAGGTGTACCCTTCGACCCGGCTCCCTACGTTCCCCTCCCCCGCCGAATCATCCTGACAGGCAAGGACGACCTGGACTTGTGGATTCCAGATTCAAACCTTAGTATCATACACCTCAGTCCCAAAGGGTCAAACATTAACACGGCTCACTGCCCTGGCCTAGACTTTTCCAGGCAACTTCTGCCGGGCTCTGCAACAGTGAAGCGCAAGTGGACAGCACCTTTCAACGCGGGAAAACAATTCCACTTGCAGAGGAGGACGACCGGGCTAGGCCAAGCCTGAGCGGGCCCTGCCGGGGTGTGCAAGCGCGAGCGGGGGGCTGGCACCCAGGCCGCGCGCCCGACGACCTCAGCTGCACGGCTGGGGCCGCGGGGAGCGCCGCCACGCCTGGGAGACCCGCTCGCCTCCCCGGCCAGCCGACTTTGGCGCCGGAAGCGTCTTCCCGAGACCGCCAGGCAGAAGCCACAGGAGGAGGAGGGCGGCCCGGCCTGGTTCTGGCCGAGACCGACGCGGAAACGGGGGACGCAGGGTCCCCGCCGCCCGGCCCGCGCCGCCGGGCAGGCCCGGGCGCTCGGCAGCTGCCCCCTTACCTCTCGCCCCGCGGGCTCCGCTCGGCAGCACGCCGGCGCAGGCGGGCCAGCTGCCACGACGGTAGGGGGTCGCGGGCGGCCGGAAGCTGGGGCCAGGGGGAGGGAAGGGGGAGCCGGGCGGAGGGAGGGAAGCCTTTCGGGGCGGCGCGACTCCGCGACCTTCCGCGCTTTACGGCGCCCCCGGCAAGGGTACGGCCGGCGCGTGACCTCGGTGGCGCGCGCGCGCCGTGACGTCGCCGCCCCGGCCCCGCCCCCGGCACGTGGACTTGTTTGGGTTCCGCGAGGAAGCGCCCAGGGGCTGCTTTCTCCCCGCCTGGCTCTTGTGGAGCGGCGCCTCCGGCCCGCGTTGATTTCGCAGACACTCTGGGAACGTCGTAGGTGGGCGCCGGGCCCCGCTGCAGCGCGGGCAGCGCGGGGCCTTCTCTGCCCTCGAGGCCCGTGGCCTGGCCCTTAGCCCTCGCGAGACGGCAGCCGAAAGCCACGTCCAGCCCAGGGCGTGCACAGGCCCCTGGACCGGCCGTCGCGCTGTTCTTGGAAGGTGCTGGGGCCTTCCCGGACGAGGCTGTAGCAGAGCATATCGGGGATGCGGTCTGCCAGCCCGGGCCCCCCTGCGAGGCAGCATTAGCTGGCGTGGGTTCCCGGCGGGATCCTACTGCTCCTCTAGGGAGGGCGAGAGCGGCCCCTGCCTCTTCCCAGGTGGTCGGAATCGAGACGATTCCCTCTCGAGCCTCTGAGAAGGTCCCCATTCACCCCTCCTCACTAGCCTGTCACTCTGCGTGTGTGTGTTTATTACAGAACTCATCACTTGGCCTGAAGTCTGTTGAATATTTACAAGTTTGTCGACTGCCGTGCCCCGTCGTTTCCAGCCCTCTGACGACAGGACCTTAGTGTAACAAACATCATCCAGTACATATTTTTTGAATGCATAGGGGTCTAGTACTTGGGCCACACTCCCCAATTGTCATCCTTTAGATTCAAGCCCATCTCACCGCATGAGCCAGGGATGCCCGTGTCACCCGGCCACCGCCCACAGCCTGCGCAGTACCTGCTCCTCTCAGGGTCAGTGACCTCACCAGGCCCAGGTGTCAGCTGGTGCCTGAGGACAGAAACGCTGCTGCTTGCCCCACTGCTGTGTGAAAGCCCGAAGTGTGCTGCACTCCTTAATGTATAAATACTTCAATAATATTTTAAGGAAGGGCCTAGAGCCTGGGGTCACCAACCCTGCCCCCCAAAGACCAATCCATCAGAGGCATATTCTTGTGGAAGGCTTTCCTGATGCCCAGATGTGGCGATCTGGGTAGGAAAGCTTTTCAAGTTTTCTTCATGAGCCATCTCCCTATGGCCATTTCTGGGCACTCAGGTTTGGGGGGAACCTAGTTTTCTGCTGGAAACGGTGGATGAAATAAAGGGATATTTACCATGTAATTACATTCTCCTTTCTATGCAAAAGTTGTGAGCAGCTGTAGCTCTGTCCTGCTGTCCCCCCCATCACCACCTTGGGCCTGACCTTGAAATGCTGAGTTGTAAGACTCCTCATTGTAATGATGGGTCTTGAACTTTGCAGCTCTACCTAAGCACCAATGCACTATTTTACTGTTTTTCAGGAGTCTATTTATGGTTTTCCCCTCTCTTTTTCCATTAATCCCCAGAGTTTTTCCTTATACAATATGGCTTTCCTGGGCTGAGTGTCTGTATCACTTGTGGATTTACACATCTCTTCTTGAGACATTTTTCTCATATTTAGATGTTCTGAACTTCTTGTCCTTTGCAAACACAGTCTCCTTTCTTGTTTTTCCTTCTCTCAAGGGCAGCTATTTCAAGAGGTGGGGAAGGTATTTTTAGCATCTATTTCAAAAGTTCTGTGCCAGGATTCCTCTTCACACCAACAACTGGAGCTTGGAGGCCTCTGTTCTCTAAGCCAAGTTCTAGTTCTTTACACTCCAGAATGCCAAGTGATGGACGGAGACAGCAAGAATGAAAGAAAGTAACTGCATTTCAGCCTGTGGGTCTCCATCACCCCACACAGCCTCTCCCTCCCCAGAACAGACAGGTGTGGGGGTGGAAATCTTCTGTGGCTACATTTCCCTGAAGGCTTTTCTAGCAGCGCAGTTAACGCTTGCCTCTCTAGTCAGCCTGTCAGATGTACATAAATGCCATTGGACTGGTTGCAAAGTACTGTAACTCGTTATTTGCAATTGTAAAACATGCAGTTCAGGCAGCCTTTTTCTCTTCATGTTTAGAGTTAGAATGTGGTCCTGAGGACATTCGAGCACCTAAGCAAATGGAACCTTTTCTCAAGAGCCTGGGTGACTTTAGACACACAGGTCACTGAGCCTTTCTGCCCTCCATGAACATGGCATGAACCTTGTGCACTGTCCATCAAGCGAGATTTCAGTGAAGATTTTCTTTTCACATTCCTGGATTAGTCATTGAATACACAGACATTGTAAGTACCCTTGCCTCGTCCACTTGTGAAATGGTCATCTGTAGTGATTTGTTTTGCCATCACTAAAGATAAACCTTGTACATAAAACCGTTCATAACTGCGTCACTGAAGTGTAAGGAAGAATTGGAAACAGGTGGAGTGAGGCAGGCATTTCTCTTGCCGTCCACACAGTGATGATGTGGCTGGGGGAGAGAGCCTTGGTCCTCGTCCCGTTGCTCTCACCGCCTGTTGTCTCCTGCCTGCAGTTGACTTTGTGGTAAGAACCTGACCTTGGCTTCTCACCATTTCCTTATGAGCCCACGTTTACGTGGAAGACAGGTGGATGTGTGCCTTCTCACTACACTTGTGGGGAAGAAGAGAATTATCTGAGAGGAGCACTTGTGATCTTCTCCTCCCCAAGTTTCCATGGTGTCTGATTCCAATGAACCCCCTGCTGTGGGCCTGGAGCCCTGTGGGTGCAGGGCTATTTCACGGGGTCACTGTGGGTCAGAGTAATGGTAACAAGAGGTGCTGGGCGGGCCCTGGGCCTCCCCTGGGCCAAGTGCCTTATGTCCACTATCTTGCTGAAACTCCACGGACACTGTGGACAATAGATGGCAGTGTCCGTCCTTCACCGATGAGGAAAGCAAGGCTTTAGAAGCTAAGCACATTCACAGTTGAAGATGATGATAACTAAGACTCACATCCAAGTGCTTAACACACAAAATGCCGAACTATTGGAGTAAATGGTAAGCAAAGTGGTAGAGACCAGTGGTGGGTGTTAGAACCGCCTGTGAAGTGTAAAGGAAAATCCAAATAATGGATTGGAGTAAACAAGGTTGGAAGACAGAATCTGTAGTTCTAAAGAACTTTCCAGGAACCTGTATCTACAAGCCACTGGATGTCAAGCATTCAAGCATTCAGAGGAGAGCAGTAGCTATTTAAAGCTTTGTGGATGGGGAGGACTTAAACTGGGTCTTCAAGACTTTACACAGAACAAGGTTTTTTCTTATACATCATATCATTCAAGCTTTAGGACAATCTTATGAGGTAAGAAGTTTTTAGCAGGTGACATAGATTCAGGTATAACTGACTTTTCCAAGGTCACACAGCTATTAGAAAAAGAGCTGGAGGGAAGTGGACTTGGCCCAATGGATAGGGCGTCCGCCTACCACATGGGAGGTCCATGGTTCAAACCCCGGGCCTTCTTAACCCGTGTAGAGCTGGCCCATGCGCAGTGCTGATGTGTAGGAGTGCCCTGCCACGCAGGGGTGTCTCTCACGTAGGGGAGTCCCACGTGCAAGGAGTGTGCCCCATAAGGAGAGCCGCCCAGCACGAAAGAAAGTGCAGCCTGCCCAGGAATGGCGCTGCCCACACGGAGAAATGACACAAGATGACGCAGCAAAAAGAAACACAGATTCCCGTGCCGCTGACAACAACAGAAGTGGACAAAGAAACAAAATGCAGCAAATAGACACAGAGAACAGACAACCAGGGTGGGAGGGAGGGGAGAGAAATAAATAAATCTTTAAAAATAAATAAATAAATTTTTAAAAAAAAGAAACTCAGATTCCCAGTGCCGCTGATAAGGATAGAAGTGGTCGCAGAAGAACACACAACGAATGGACGCAGAGAGCAGACAACTGGGGGGGGGGTGGGAGTGGGGAGAGAAATAAATAAATAAATCTTTTAAAAGAAAGAAAAAAAGAAAAAGAGCTGGAAATGGTGCCAGGGTTGTGTCTCTCAATCCAATCATCTTTCCACTATGCCATAGACAGAAGGCCAGGAGGGTGTTTGAGGTTGGGGTGACCCAGTGACTGAAGACAGAAAGATGGAAAAAAGACCGTGGGACCATGTGATGGTTACGTTCAGGGGTCCCCTTGGCTGTTGTTTGGTCAAGCAAGCACTGGCCTGATTGTTACTGGGAGGGCACTTGTGATTTAAATCATTGGTCAGTTGGTTGCATCTGTTGCATCTCTGAGTGATGACATCTACAATAAACAAAGGAGCTTGCCTGCAGCATTGCAAGGAGTCTCACCCAGTCACTTGAAGGCCCACAAGGGAGAAATGATGATTTCAGCAGTCAGAAGAGGAACTTCTCTCTACCCCAGCCAGCCAGCTTCTCTTCGGGTATTCGTCGAAATCTCCTTCTGCATTGCCAACCTTGTGCCTTGACCTATGGCCCTTGGACTTGCCTATCTCATGGTCATGTGAGCCACATCCTATAATAAACCTCACAATATTTGCATACACATAGATAGATCTATCTGGTCAGTTTTGTTTCTCCAGAGAACCCCACCTAATACAGACAGTGAGAAGCCAGCAACCTGTGGTAGCTTGGATTATTGTTGTCTTTTTTCTTTTTTTTTTTTCAGGAGATACGGGGTTGAACCCTGTTCCCCAGGATTATTGTTTCGAGTCATTTCCTCCAGCCTCAGGAAAAGGAAGTGCATGAAAAGGGGGGGGTGTTTCCTGCACCTGCTGAGGTGGCTTAGGCCCGTCACAGGACTGGTTTGGGAAGGTGGGCGGAAGTGAGAGTGCCTGAGCCTAGAGGGGTCCTCGGATGGCACTGCGCCTCTCCACGGGTCTCGGGCACCCTTGCCCTCCACCTTGAGAAGACCGTGCCCAGGGCGAGACACACCTGAACCCTCCGGAGCCAAGTCCCGCGCGCCCAGGGCCTGCAGCAGAGCCGCCCAGCCAGGCCGCAGGCCGCCTGCAGGCTCAGGAGGGAGCGGCTAAGGGCTCCTTGCAGGTCGCTGAGCCCGGCTGCTTTCTCCTGCAGCCTTGGGGCAGCCCCGGGAGGCGTCCTTGAGAGCGCGGTGAGAGCGGAAGGATGAAGGCAGGGCCTCCGCCTCCCACAGGGCCCTAATGGCCTTCGTTTGCTTCTCCAACTGAGTTTTGAGGCGCTACCCCCTGGCACCCATAGGCAGGCTAACATTTCTACAACAGTCGCGTCATCTTGTCATCCAAGCGTCTTCCTTTGATTTCCGGTTTCATGAAGATCAACCAAACCGGAAACCTGGGAGCCCTGCGGTCGCCCGCTCTCGCCCTCTGCCTTCCGGCCGTCTCCCTGCCCCGTATCTCTGGGGATTCGTCCTCTCTTCCCCACGTCGCTGTTAGTGTTCCGACAGTGATCACCTCCTACTTCAGAGAGAATCTCCTCAGTGAATTTCCTGCCTCCCGTCTCCGCTCTGCCGGGGTTCTCCTTCTAACACACACGGGCTTATTCACTCACTGGCTTAGTCCCTCAAGCGACGCCCCGTTCTCTGAGGTCCACACTCCCCTGCGTGCGGAGCCGAGGTCCCGCGGGCCTGGCCAGGCGCTCGCGGGCTCAGGGCCCCGCGGTGAGCGAGGCTGGGCGAGGCCTGGTGCCCCTGCCCCCTGCGGCGGCTGTGTCGTCTCCCCCGCCCTGCGGCCACACGGGTGCGTTTGCCGTACCCTCCACTTCTCCCTGCCATGCCCGCCTGACGCCCGTCCTGCTTGCTTGTTTGTGGGAGAGTTCTGAGTTTAGACTCAAATGACCTCCTGCTCCCCCCAGTCTGCCTGGCAACCCCCCCTCCCACGCCCCATGTTTCAGACACTCAGCCCACCATCTCCTCAGTGAAGCTTTCCTGCCCCAGGAGAACGGGCTCCCTTGGGACCCCTCTGTCCCCTTTTCAGGTGTGTCTTTACTAGTTATCTCCCCTACTGGTTCTCTAAACCCTGTGATGAAGACTTGACTTCTTTGACGCCCCAAGCCTTGGAATTGTGCCTGCCATTTAGTAGATGGCTAGGTGAATGGGGGAAATGGGGAGCACAAGCTCTGTTTGTCAGTCTGTAAGATGGGGATAATGCAATCGTTGCCTCTTGGTGTGGGAGCAAAGGCCAGAGGTGATAACTTACCAAGAAGTTAGCACAGGCACCTTCGGATCTTCATTTAGTGCCTCTGCCAGACCAGTAGGTGGCGCTGTGTTGAAGGAATTGAGGTCACCTGCGTTTACACAGTCCTGCTACCGACTGGGTGAATCAGAAACCCAAGTTAGACTAAGAAAACCTCCCTCAGAAGCTTGATAATCTGTGTGGCCTCTATGGCACATGGGCGACTAGAAGAGCCTCTGGTGCAGTCTGGAAAAGTGGGATGTGCCCTTTTCCTCCAGCTGCCCTTTCCCAGGAAAGGATCTAGGGAGTTAGGGACCCTCAGACACTTTCCGTCTAGGACCACATCTGACTCAAGCCCTTTAGAACCCCAGATAAGGTTCGTTGTGGTTGGTAAAGCGCAGACCTTGGGGCTGATCTGGCCTCCTCCTTGGTGTGTCACCCTGGTGGGTTATGTTTCTGAAGCCCCCTTTCACTGCCTTGTAAGGTGGACAGTGACACCTGTTTTATGGGTTTTTGCAAAACTCAAATTATGCATGTAAAATACTTGCCCATAGCAAACATTTTCAGTGCACAGCAACTGCTTTCTTATCGTTCTTGCAAGACAAACTGCATGGCCTGGCACCGTGGGGTACCACGTGGCGGGGAGGGCAGTGATAAGGAACACTGAGAGGCCGAAGGAGGCTAGGAGACCTGCAGCTGGCAGAGCACAGGACCTGTGCCCAGACCCTGTAGCCTGATGCTCGTCACCTGAGCTGGCCTCGAGTTCCCGAGTGCCACTGGGGCTGATGGCTTTACCCGAGGTCATTAGAGCCTGCTTCCTTCTAAAACTAGCCACTTGGGCTTGGTGCAGACACTCCAGGAGGCACCCTTGGAATTACCTGCAACTGTCGGAACTATCTTTCCATGCCCAGGACATGCACCCTGGTGCAGAATAGGAAAGCAGGTGTCCCCCAAGCCTCTGGTGGCCTTGGTTGACTGGCTTTTGTGCTTTCCAGCTTTGTCAGGGCATGTAGCTGGGCGTTTGTAATCATTCCTTCCTCAGACCAGCGGGCCCCCTCTGTGTTAGAGACAAAGCAGCGTCCCACTCTCTTCTCCCAACCAGCTTAGTGCCTGACTTTGGGACCCCATCTTTTCTTCTCACAATAAGTTTATAAATGTCTGCCTCCTCCTTTTCTCACTAAGGGGCCAGTCAGATTCTGCATAGGACCTGGTTGCACACCTCATCTTGGAGGTAAAATTCTTGGTCTGTCCCTAGTCAGGCCATGCTTTCCTTTGCAGGAGAGCTTCCACCTCTCCAGCTGCAGCTGCCCAGCCAGTCAGAAGTGTGCAGGGTGCCGCCCCCAGCTCCCTGCCACTTTCTAGCCCCTGAGTCCTGCAACACCGGCAGAGGAAGGTTCTGGAGACTCTAAAGGGCAAGGGGTCCTCCAGCACTTCAGCAGCCAGGGTCCCCCCACAGAGAAGCAGCCCTGACATAAAGGAGCCGGCCCTGGGCAGCTCTGATCTCTCCCCACACTGTCCAACCCAAGACTAGCCTCAGGGCTGCTGACTCACGGAGGCCCTGTTCCTTGCTCCTAGTTTAACATTCGACTTTTGGGCACTACTTTTAGAATTTTTAATTTTTATTTTTTTCAAATGAATACAGACCCAAGTTTTAAGTCAATAGTACTACAAGGCTTATGAAAATAAGCCTGACCCACCCCACCCTAGCAATTCTTATTCTCCAGGGGTAATTGCTCTCAACTCTTACAGTTCTTTCTTCTGGTAATCAACTCTTTATTTCTTAATTCATGCTTGTACTGTTATTTCTTGGTTTTGGTTTTTAAGTTTCAGATATTCCTAATGCCCTGGGAGATAACTCCCCCCCACTTGCCACCCATCCTTTTAAAAATGTGTTTTTATCTCCCTATTTAGGTTATCTATATTTACTGTTCACGTTGTTTTGAGTTTAAAATATTTTTCTCAGTGGAGCCATGTCATGTACTATGACTGTTTCCTCTTTCTAATGTTGTATTATTATAAATTTCAAACATATTCCAAAGATTGAAGAATTTGTCCATCCCTAGATTGTATTGTTAACATTTTACTAAACTTGTTCTATTAAATCTTTTCATCTATTCATCCCTATATCCACGCATTACTCATCTTGTTTTTGGTTCATTTCCAAGTAATGCATAACTTTCTGTAATTTCTTCATCTGTTTCTTTGTTTGTTTTGTTTTTTTTGAGGTCCCGGGGCCAAGGATTAAACCCGGGATCTTGTTTGTGGGAAGCTGGCACTCAACCACTGAGCACCTAGGTTTCCCTGAGTTGGTTTTCTCATTTGTTCTGCTTATTGTTTGTTTTTGTTTTATCAGGAGTCACCAGGATCTGAACCCAGGACCTCCCATGTGGGAGTCAGGCATTCAACTGCTTGAACCACATCCACTTCCCTTTATCTGATTTTGATATCAGTGTAATTCTGGACTCATAAAATGAGTTGGCAAGTGTTCCCTCTTTCCTTTTTTAAATAGCATTTTGGGGGATTTACCTATAAATGCCACAAAAATCACCCAGTATATAGGAACAGCTGACTCATTTTCAGTTAACTTATACACTTGTATAATCATCACCATAATCCAAGTTTAGAACATTTTTATTACCCTCAAAAGTTATCTCATGCTTGTTTGTGGTCAGTCTCCACTGTCATACTTGCCCCAGACAATTACTGGTGTTTTTGCCTCTAGAAATTTGCCCGTCTATAAATTTTTGGTAGATTCCTTGGGATTTTTTTAAATGCAGGATCATGTCATCTGCCAATAAAGACAGTTTTATTCTTCCTTCCTAACTGGAATGGTTTTAATTAATTTTTCTTGTTTTATTGTACTATTTGCACATCATTCAACTGTACAATTTTGCATGGAAGTGGTGAGAGTAGATATCCTTGCATTGTTTCTGAGGGGGAAAGTATTCAGTTCTTCATCTGAATATGATGATAGCTGTAGGTTTTTCACAGGGGCCCTTTATCAGGTTGAGGAATTTCCCTCCTGGTGAGAATTTTTATGAGGAATACGTTTTGGATTTTCTCAAAACCTTTTTCTTTTTCTTTGAGATGATCATGTGGTTTTGTCCTTTGTTTTTTTAATACAAAATTAATTGATTTTCAAAGGTTACACTAAATCAACCTTGAATTCCTAAAATAAATCCCCCCTGGTCATGGAGTTTAATCCTTTTTATATGTTGCTAGGTTTGGTTTCCTAGTATTTTGTTGAAGATTTTTGTGTTTATATTCATAAGGGATATTGATGTACAGAGTTCTTATCTTGAGATGTTTTTGCCTGGCTTTAATATCAATATAATCCTGGTGGGGACAAGATGATGGCAGAGCAGGGCACTCCAAGAGTCAGCTAGCTCATCCTATAGGGCAGTTAGTAATCTGCCAAAGCTATCTAAATCAGCTGTTTGGGGGGCCCAAGAGACCAGAAGAGCATCCTACAACATCCTTGGAAGAGCAGAAGGAGACTGCCCATCTGCAGTGAAGATTCATGAGTAGAGCGCTACATGCCTCGGAGGCCAGTGCCCATCCCCCGCTGGTGATGCAAGACACCTCAGGAGCTATTCCCTTGCTGGAGTGGGAAGCTCCCTTTCCCAAAAACCGGGAAGGAAGAGATAATCAGGCACAGACCTCAGCTTCTGATTAGCAAATTCAGCTGGCGAAAGTCCAGCACTAAGAACAGCTAAAGTCTGAAGTGTCCAAGTTGGAAAGAGCCTGGTAGTCTCCATCTTAACTCTACCCCTGGAGTGACAGGAAACAGGGCTGATTGAAAATCACAGTCATGGTAGGGACTGGCTTCTTTCCACTCAGGTTGGTTTGCTGCCCTCGCTTGGGCTACAACCCTGCCTCTGGCAGGAAGGATGCTGAAGGGATCATTTTCATTCAGTCATTTTCAGTCTGCATGGACTAGATTGTTGGACACCTGTGGCTTCGTCCCTGCCCCCCTACCTCCCCCCATCCCCTATAGGACAAGATGGTGTTCCCTGAGCCTCTCCAGGCAACTGTAGGCACTTTCAGCACACATGGACTAGACTGTTAGACACATCTCTGGCTCCACCCTGTACCTGACAGGGAGGAGGAGGGATAGTGTTCCCTCAGCCTCTCCAGGCAACTGCAGCCAGTTTTGACTCACACAGCTTAGTTTACTCCCCACACCTGCAGCTCCATCCCCACCCCAGGCAGGGAAGAAAGGCTGTGGAGCTTCATCAGTCTCTCCAGGCAACTACAGACAGTCTTGGCCTGCACATGTTGTGGGAAATTGGCTTACCTATTTGTTGCTTCCTGTTATTGTATAAGATGCCCTAAATTGCTTCCTGTTATTGTAAATTGCCTTATTGTAAATGTTGCAAGTTGCTTCTTGTTATTGTACAAGATGTTCTGAGTTGCCTCCTGTTATTGTGAATTGCCTTATTGTGGATGTTGCAGGTTGCTTCTTGTAGCCCACAGCTGCTCATTAAGCTTTCAAATAAGAAATGGAGAAACTAGGGTTGAGTTCTCAGTTTCAAAAGCTGTGAAGTCATTGTTTCTTCTCTTGTGTCTTTCTTTCTGTCCTTTTATTTCTTCAGTTCTGTGTTGCCTTCCCTTCATGCAGACCTATTGTGGCTCCACCCCTACCCCTGGCAAAGGAAAAAGGTGGGAGATGTTTCATTGGCTCCTGGGTCAACACAGGCAGCTTCAGCCTCCACAGCTTATGGTATGAACCACATCCTTGTCTCCCACTCTGCCACCAGCAAGGGAGAGAGGGCAAGAAACAGATGAAAAAGAGTTGAAATTTTTCAGATTGGCTAAACATGAGCCACTATAAAGTTCCAAATTAAGTTGAACCAAGTATCAAAGAGGGGCTGTATCACAAAGTCAATCAAACAGAAAGCCCTAGACTAAGGAGAGAAACTGAGCCCAGAATAAACATATCAAGTAAATCAGATGCCAAGATACTAACCAAAAAATTACAATTCATACCAAGAAACAGGAAGAAACAGGAAGATATGACCCAGGAAAAGGAACAAAGTCTCCAGATGACATAAAAGAGTTGAGACAACTAATCATAGATGTTCAAACAAATCTCCTTAATAAATTCAATGAGATGGCTAAAAAGAGTAAGGATATTA
This sequence comes from Dasypus novemcinctus, assembly GCF_030445035.2. NCBI lineage: Eukaryota > Metazoa > Chordata > Mammalia > Cingulata > Dasypodidae > Dasypus > Dasypus novemcinctus. Next base: position 15,537,740 of record NC_080690.1, read on the forward strand.
AGAAGACACTGGATGAGCATAAAGAAGAATTTGAAAGCATACATAGAAAAATAGCAGATCTTGTGGGAAAGTCATAATAAATGAAATTTAAAATTTCACTGCAGACATATAACAGCAAATTTGAAGAGGCAGAAGAAAGGATCAGTGAACTTGAAGACAGCCACTGAAAGCAAGTGTACAAAAGAACAGATAAAGAAAAGAATGGAAAAAATTGAACAGGGTCTCAGAGACATGCAAAATGCAGGTCATGAGTGTCCCAGGAGGAGAAGAGAGGGGGAAAGGCGCAGAAGGAATATTTGAGGAAATAATGGTAGAATATTTCCCAACCCTATTGAAAAACATAGATATCCATGTCCAAGAGGCACAATGTACCTCCCATCCAAATAAATCAAACTAGATCTTCTCTGAGACACAAATGCCAAAGATAAAGAATTCCAAGAGCAGCAAGAGAAAAGTGATTCATCATATACAAGTCATGCCCAATAAGATTAAGTGCTGGTTTCTCATCAGAAACGATGAAGGCAAGAAGGCAGTGGTATGACATATTTAAGATACAGACAGAGGAAAACTGCCAACCAAGAATCTTATATCTAGCAGGATTGTCTTTCAAAAATGAGGGTATGTTTAGCATATTCACAAACAGAAACTGAGAGAGATTGTAACCAAGAGACTGGCTTTGTAGGAAATAGTAAAGAGAGTGCCACAGTCTGAAAAGAAAAGACAGGAGAGAGAGAAATTTGGAAGAGGACCTAGAAATGAAGATTATATCAGTAAAAGTAACTAAAATTGTAAAAAGCGTAGTGAAAATAAAATATGAGAGATAAAACTCAAAGCTCAAATTGGGTGAAGTAAGAATTGCCTTTACAGTAATAACATTGAGTGTTAATGGATTAAACTCCCCAATCAAAAGACACGGACTGGCAGAATCGTTAAGAAAATATGAGCCATCTATACACTTCTATAAGAAGGATACAAATAGATTGAATGTGAAAGGCTGGAAAAAGATAATCCATGCATGCATGTACCAAAAAAAAAAAAAAAAAAGCTGGGGTATCTACATTCATATCGGACAAATAGACTCTATTTTTTTCCAAGATTTATTTTTTATTTATTTCTCTCCCCTTTCCCACCCCCCCCCCCAGTTGTCTGCTCTCTGTGTCCATTCATTGTGTGTTCTTCTGTGTCCACTTGTATTCTTGTCAGCAGCACCTGGAATCTGTGTCTCATTTTGTTACATCATCTTGCTGCATCAGCTCTCTGTGTGTGTGGCACCATTCCTGGGCAGGCTGCACTTTTTTCACGCTGGGCGGCTCTCCTTATGGGGCGTGCTTCTTGCGCATGGGGCTCCCCTATGTGGGGGACACTCCTGTGTGACACAGCACTCCTTGCACACGTCAGCACTGTGCATGGGCCAGCTCATCACATGGGTTAGGAGGTCCTGGGTTTGAACCTTGGACCTCCCATGTGGTAGGCGGATGCCCTATCCATTGGGCCAAATCTGCTTCCCCAAAATAGACTTTAAAAGCAAAGCTGGGGGTGGTTTCTGATGTTGGAGTTTGATGCTGAAGACTTAAGCTGGAGCTCTTGGAAGTAAGCTCATAGAGGAAAGAGAGGCCAGCCCCAGGAAAAAAGGAAATTTGAACCCAGAGAAAAGCAAGCCCCAGGAACATAGGAACCCAGAAAGCCTGAACCCTCACAGATGTCAGCAGCCATCTTGCCCTGCCCCGGTTGTCTGTTCTCTGTCACTTTTGTTGTTGTCAGCAGTACAGGAATCTGTGTTTCTTTTTGTTGCGTCATCTTTGTCAGCTCTCCATGTGGGCGGTGCCATTCTTAGGCAGGCTGCGCTTTTTTTTGCACTGGGTGACTCCCCTTACGGGGCGCACTCCTTTCACGTGGGGGCTCCCCTACAGGGGGGACACCCCTGTGTAGCACAGCACTCCTTGGACGCATCAGCACTGCGCATGAGCCAGCTCCAAACAGGTCAAGGAGGCCTGGGGTTTGAACCGTGGACCTCCCAAGTGGCAGACAGATGCCCTAACCACTGGGTCAAGTCTGCCACCAGGATATGCATTCTTAAGTGCTAATTTTTCTTTCACCAGGATAGACCATATGTTGGGTCATAAAATAAATCTCAATAAATTTAAAAAGATTGAAATTATACAAAGCACTTTTCTCTGATCATAATGAAATAAAGCTGGAACTCAACAACAGAAAAGAGGAAAATTCACAAATATATGGTGATTAAACAACACACTCTTAAATAATCAGTGAATCAAAGAAGAAATGCTAAAGAAATCAGTAAATATCTTGAGGCAAATGAAAACAATGAGCACAACATATCAGAACCTATGGGATGCAGTGAAGGCAGTGCTGAGAGGGAAATTTATAGCCCTCGGTGCTTACATTAAAAAAGAAGAAAGAGCTAAAATCCATACCTAACTACACAGCTGGAAGAACTAGAAAAAGAATAGCAAATTACACCCAAAGCAAGAAGAAAAATTAAATAACAAAGATCAGAGCAGAAATAAATGAAATTGAGAACGAAAATACAGTAGAGAGAATCAACAATACTAAAAGTTGTTTGCTCAAGAAGATCAACAAAATGGACAAACCCTTAGCTAGACTGACAGAGAAAAAAAGAGAGGATTCAATAAATAAAATCAAATGAAAATGGGGACATTACTACTGACCTCACAGAAATAAAAGAGCTCATAAGAGGATAGTAAGAACAACTTATACCAACAAACTAGACAATGTAGAAGAAATGGACAATTCCTAGAAATATATGAACAGCCTATACTGACTGTAGAAGAAAGAGAAGATGCCAACAAACCAATTACAAGAGATTGAAGCAGTCATTAAACAAGTCCCCAAAATGAAAAGCCCAGAACCAGACGGCTCCACAGGTGAATTCTACCAAGCATTCAAAGAAGATTTAATACAAATCTTGCTCAAACTCTTCCAAAAAATTGAACAGGAAGGAACACTACAAAATTCATTCTTTGAAACCAACCAACATCACCCTAATACCAAAGCCAGATAAAGATATTATGAAAAAAGAAAATTACAGACCCATTTCCCTAATGAATATAGATGCACAAATCCTCAACAAAATACTCACCAATCAAATCCAACAACACATAAAAAGAATTACTCATCATGATCAAATACATTTGTTTTTTTTTAGGAGATACCAGGGACTAAACCGAGGATCTTATACATGAGAAGAAGGCATTCAACCACTGAGCCAAACCTGCTCCCCTCCACCTTTTTTTGGTTTTGAGGAACCAGAGCCAAGGATTGAATCCAGGACCTCCTATGCGGGAGGCTGGCACTCAATCACTGAGCCACATCACCTTCCCTGAGTTGTTCTTTTTGCTTGTTTGTTTGCTTGTTGTTTGTTTTTGGATTCTTTTAGGAGGCACTGGGGACTGAACCCAGGACCTCCCATGTAGGAAGCAGGCACTAAACAGCTTGGGCCACATCTGCTCCCCTCAAGTGTGTTTTTTTTTAAGATTTATTTTATTTCTCTCCCCTTCCTCCAGCCCCCCCCCCCCCCCCGGCCTTTGTCTTGCTCTCTGTGTCCATTCACTGTGTGCTCCTCTGTGTTCTTTTTCTGCAGCACCAGGAAACTGTGTTGCTTTTTTTGTTGCATCATCTTGCTGCATCAGCTCTTGATGTGTGCTGCGCCACTCCTGGGTGGGCTGCGCTTTTTTCGCACGGGGTGACTCTCTTTGCAGGGCACTCCCCTTGTGTGGGGCACCCCTATGCAGGGGACACACCTGCGTGGCATGGCACTCCTTCCACGTGGCAACACTGTGCAAAGGCCAGCTCACCACACAGGTCAGGAGGCCCTGGGTATCGACCCCTGGGCCTCCATATGGTAGGCGGATGCTCTATCAATTGAGCAACAATTGCTTCCCTCAAGTAGGTTTTTTTTTTAATTATCATTACATTTTTTAAAGAATTATTTACTTATTTATTTCTCTCCCCTTTCCCCCCCACCCCAGTTGTCTGTTCTCTGTGTCTATTTGCTGCGTCGTCTTCTTTGTCTGCTTCCGTTGTTGTCAGCGGCACAGGAATCTGTGTTTCTTTTTGTTGCGTCATCTTGTTGTGTCAGCTCTCCGTGTGTGCGGCACCATTCCTGGGCAGGCTGAACTTTCTTTCGCGCTGGGTGGCTCTCCTTACGGGGCGCACTCTTTGCACGTGGGGGCTCCCCTACGCGGGGAAGACCCCTGCGTGGCACAGCACTCCTTGCGCACATCAGCGCTGCGCGTGGGCCAGCTCCACACGGGTCAAGGAGGCCTGGGGTTTGAACCGCAGACCTCCCATGTGGTAGACGGACGTCCTAACCACTGGGCCAAGTCTGCCGCCTCAAGTAGGTTTTATACCAGGCATGCAAGGGTAGTTTAACACAAGAAAATCAATCAGCATAATACATCCCATTAATATATCAAAGAATGAAAATCACACAATCATCTCAATTGATGCAAAAGAGGCATTTGACACAATACAGCATCCTTTCTTGATAAAAATACCCCAAGATAGGAATTGCCCACTTCGTTTACCTTGTCTATTTTGATGGCATAAAATTGTTCTTAATATTCTCTTATATTCCTTTTTAATGGGTTTATTGAGGCATCATTTACATACAGTAAAGGTCACCCCTTTTAAAGTTTTGACAAAAATATAGAAGTGCAACTATCGCCATAATCAATATAGAGAATGTTTACATCACCTAAAAGCCCCTGGGCCATTTTTAGTCATTACTGTCCCTGGCAACCATGAATCTGATCTCTGTCCCTAGCTCTGCTTCCTCTAGGACTTCATATATTTGCAGTCATAAGTATGTAACTTTCTTCCTTTGCCTTTTTTGTTTGTTTGTTTCCCTAAGATTGGTTATGATGATGTCTCTTTTTCCTACTCAATTTTAATAAAGTATGTCTTTTCTTTCTTTTCTATGTATTTATTAGGTAAAAATGGGGGGAGGAAATGTACAATCATAGCATAACGACTTTACCCATAATAACCAAAAGATGGAAACTACCCAAATGTCCATCAACAGAATAAACAAATTGTCATAGTGGAATGCTACCAGCAATTAAAGAAACAAC